>NC_069499.1:38841660-38966660 GCF_027579735.1 Bombina bombina | reverse complement strand
CATTCTTGTAAAACTGCTGCCATCTAGTGCTCTTGCAAATGGGCAACATTCTTGCAAAACTGCTGCCATACAGTGCTCCAGAAGTGGGCCGGCTACTGAGCTAACGTCCCTTATTTTCAACAAAAGATACTAAGAGAACGAAGAAAAATTGATAATAGAAGTAAATAAAAAAAGTGGTTTAAAATTGCTGCTCTATCTGAATCACTAAAGAAACATTTTGGGTTTCATATCGATTTACTAGTGCTTAAGAAAGTTAGAGACTTTCTAGTTTAAAATAAGTGCATAGGGAGCTGCTTATCCCTTGTTTACAACCCTTGTCGATCCTAAGATGAACAGCCAGTGATTTGCTGCTACGCACATATGCTACTCTTGATTGGCTAACTAGCTCGTATTCATCTCAGTGTTGCCAGTCTATTACCACTCCAGAGCTGATTTAAAGGGACATGAAAGCCAAAAATGTATTTCATGATTCAGATGGAGAATACAATTTTAAACAACATTCCAATTTATTTATATATTTAATTTGCTTCATTCTTCAGATATCCTTTGTTCAAGAAATAGCAATGCACATGGGTAAGCCAATCACATGAGTCATCTATGTGCAGCCACCAATCAGCAGCTACTGAGCCTATTTAGATTTGCTTTTAAAGAATGGATATCAAGAGAATTAAGCAAATTATTTAATGGAAGTAAATTGGAAAGTTGTTTAAAACTACATGCTCTATCTAAATCACGGAAGCAAAAATGTGAGTTTCATGTCCCTTTAAGCTATGTGTTTAACCCCTTGGCAGGCAGGCAATAGTGGGAAGATGCTCTTTATACCTCATTTTATTCCCATTTAAGTTTAAATAATCAAAAGCGATCAGTAAATAGCAGTTTCAGTAAATATTCTTGTAATGACTGTACCTAAAAGAGGCTTTTCAGGAATCCTTTTTCTAAACCGCAGTCTAACACGAGGTAGCTTAGCTATCTGTTCAGCATGCCAGAGCGTGTCTCCTCTTGCGCTCTGGTGCCAAAATCCTACCCTGGGTGTTACTGAGTTTAAAAGGTGGGGGAAGGATTAGTACAAACAGTGTAAGCTCAGCGATGTCTACATATCTCTGTGTGCGTTTGTCATCAGCACGCTCACCGACATCTTCAGACTGATTGTATCTGCCAGAAGAATTTCCCTGGCAGCAATATGCCCTTACGTAATATTTTATGGTCAGATTTCCATTTGATAGTTTAATGTAATAACTACTCTTCTGACATGTCATATAATGAAATATGCTGTCTGCAAAGGCGGTAGGTTTAAGCATTTGGGAAACACCTATGGTTGACAGTGCAGAATAAAGTAATGTTAAAGGGACAGTCAACCTAAAATTGTCATTGTTTAAAAAGATAATTCCTTTTATTACCCATTCCCAGTTGTGCATAACAAACCGTTATATTAATACCTTTTTACCTCTGTGATTACTTTGTATCTAAGCCTCTGCAGACTGCCCTTTATCTCAGTTATATTAATATACTTTATACCCCTGCGATTACCTTGTATCTAAGCCTCTGCAGACTGCCCCTTATCTGTTATATTAATATACTTTTTACCTCTGCGATTACCTTGTATCTAAGCCTCTGCACACTGCCCCTTATCTCAGTTATATTAATATACTTTTTACCTCTGCGATTACCTTGTATCCAAGCCTCTGCAGACTGCCCCTTATCTCAGTTATATTAATATACTTTTTACGTCTGTGATTACCTTGTATCTAAGCCTCTGCAGACTGCCCTTTTTTTTTCTTTTCTTTTTTTACAAACTTACATTTTATCCAATCAGTGCTGGTTTCTGCATAACTCCACAGGAGTGAGCATAATGTTATCTATATGGTACACATGAACTAGCACTGTCTGTCTGTGAAAAGCTAATACAATGCAGTGAGATAAGAGGCGGCCAGCAGGGGCTTAGAATCAGGCAGAGGTTTAGATGTTATAAAGTATATTTATATAACAATATTGGTTATGGAAAGCTGGGGAATGGGTAATAAAGGAGATATCTATATTTTTATACAATAATAAAATCAAGTAGACTTCCCCTTTTAAATAGACAATAAAGTCACTTGTTTTGTAAATGAATATTCTATATCTGCAGTGAAGCACTGGATTTTGCAAAATGTCCATTATTTTGTATTTTAATGGCAAAACTGTTTAGTTTATTTTCTGCAGCTAGATAGGGAGAGATTGATAATGATAAAACAATTGCTGCATAGAATGTTGCAGGGCTAGGATTCTGGATACTGCAGTATGTACGCCATCCTCTGATGATGATGATAATGCTGTATTACGTCGCTAGCACAGTCTAAAGGGACGTAAAACTCAAAATGTAATTCCCCATAAAATGTTGAATTATTCAGAATTAAAAACAAACCCCTAGATTATGAGTTTTGCGCTAAACAGGATGCGAAAATAACATCAAAAAAAATTCATTATTTAACTCTCCATAGCGCTGCCATTACGAGTTAATGAAAAGCCTCTTTGTGCTGTGCATTATAGTGGAAAGCCAAGGGCTGAGTTTACGTGCTCGTGCACACTTTCCCCCATAGACATCAATGGGGAGAGAGTGTTAGAAAACTAACACCTGTGGTCGCGGAATGGAGATCGCCGTAACGCAACCCCATTGATGTCTATGGGGAAAAGAAAGTTAAGTTTAAACCTAACACCCTAACATAAACCCCTAGTCTAAACACCCCTAATCCGCTGCTCCCCGACATTGGCGACACTAAATATAATTATTAACCCCTAACATAACTATTCTTATAAAAAAAAAATAAAAAAAATAACCAATTAAAAAATCTAAATTAAAAATTTGAAAATAATGTGAACAGCCAATAGGATTTCTGTAGATCTCATCCTATTGGCTGATTTGAACACCTCTTGCACAGGTGACGTTGCTGTGGTCACATTGTAGCCAAGCGGAGATTGCACTGCAATATTTTGGACATTCTGTCTGGCTAAAAGGTTGTGTTCTAATATAGAAAATATGCTCTGATTCTTTACAATATTTTCAGCATGTGTCACTACTGTCCTTGTCCCTTTTAACTTAGTTCTTCATGAGGCTCATTCACTGCAAGAAATCTGTAAAACTTCACCAAACAGCTACATTATTTATTTCCACTGGGTGTAATTATCGTCTTGTTTCAGGCTGAAGTTGTCTAATGAAGAAATAAAGCGAGCGATGCTGACCATGGATGAGCAGGAGGATCTTCCTAAAGACATGCTGGAGCAGGTGAGCATCCAACACTCCTGCGAACCTGCATCACTCAATACTCAACAGCGATTGTTTTCAAAATGTTTGACTGTCTGTGGAGTTAATTCTCTAGATTATATGGAATATAGAATATGGCAACCAAAGATGACATTGGTGTTTAGAACTGAGTTTACAGTTTGGATTATTGTTTATGAGTAGGGATTGGGGATAAAGTCATGTGGCTAGATTAGGGATAAGGGTTGGATTTAGGGTTATGGCTTTGGTTAAGCAGTATGGCATGGGTTAGGGATTGAAAGAAAGTGCTACGGTTACGAATTGCCATTTAGGAATTATGGCTATGGTTAGGGAATGGTAGTTTAATGCTTTGACTAGGGTTAAGGTTTGGAGTTTTAGGGTTATGATTAGAGTTGGGGGTTTAAGGTTAGAGTTATGGTTACGTTTAGTGATTGAGGGTTAGAATTATGACTGCAGTTAGGGGTTGAGGGTTAGGTTTATGGATTTGGTTAGGAGTTGAGGGTTTTGGTAGGGATTGAGAGTTAGGGTTAAGTCTACAGTTAAAGATTGAGGGCTAGGGATACAGCTACTGTTAAGGATTGAAGGTAATGGTTATGGCTACTGTTAGGGATTGAAGGTTAGGGTTATGGCTACATTTAGGTGTTGAGGGTTAGGGTTATGGCTATGATTATGGAATTAAGGGTTAGAGTTATGGTTACAGTTAGGGATTGAGGGTTAGGGTTATGGCTATGGCTAGGTGTTTAGGGTTATGGCTATGGTTAGGGATTGAGGGTTAGCATTACAGCTACAACTAGGGGGTTAAGAGTTAGGGTTATGGCTACAGTTAGAGGTTGAAGGTTAGGGTTATGGCTACGGTTAGGGGTTAAAGGTTAGGCTTATGGCTACAGTTAAGGGTAAGGGTTTTGGTTAGAGTTAAGGGTTAGGGTTATGGCTGTGATTAAGGGTTGAGGGTAAGGGATATGGTTAAGGGTTATGGTTACAGTTAAAGGTTAGAGTTATGGCTGCGATTAAGGGTTGAGGGTTAGGGATATGATTTAGGGTCATGGTTACGGTTAAAGGGACAGTCTACAATAGAATTGTTATTGATTTAAAAGATAGATAATCCCTTTATTACCCATTCCCCAGTTTTGCATAACCAACACAGTTATTAATATACTTTTCTCTTGTTAAGTGTATCCAGTCCATGGATCATCCATTACTTGTGGGATATTCTCCTTCCCAACAGGAAGTTGCAAGAGGATCACCCACAGCAGAGCTGCTATATAGCTCCTCCCCTCACTGCCATATCCAGTCATTCTCTTGCAACTCTCAACAAAGAAGGAGGTCGTAAGAGGAGAGTGGTGTTTTATACTTAGTTTATTTCTTCAATCAAAAGTTTGTTATTTTAAAATGGTACCGGAGCGTACTGTTTATCTCAGGCAGTATTTAGAAGAAGAATCTGCCTGCGTTTTCTATGATCTTAGCAGAAGTAACTAAGATCCATTGCTGTTCTCACATATTCTGAGGAGTGAGGTAACTTCAGAGGGGGAATGGCGTGCAGGTTTTCCTGCAATAAGGTATGTGCAGTTAATATTTTTCTAGGGAATGGAATTTGCTAGAAAATGCTGCTGATACCGAAGTAATGTAAGTAAAGCCTTAAATGCAGTGATAGCAACTGGTATCCGGCTTATTAACAGAGATACATACTCTTATAAAAGTGTAATATAAAACGTTTGCTGGCATGTTTAATCGTTTTTTATATATGTTTGGTGATAAAACTTATTGGGGCCTAGTTTTTTCCACATGGCTGGCTTGATTTTTGCCTAGAAACAGTTTCCTGAGGCTTTCCACTGTTGTAATATGAGTGGGAGGGGCCTATTTCTTTCATGTAATTAGCAAGAGTCCATGAGCTAGTGACGTATGGGATATACATTCCTACCAGGAGGGGCAAAGTTTCCCAAACCTCAAAATGCCTATAAATACACCCCTCACCACACCCACAATTCAGTTTTACAAACTTTGCCTCCGATGGAGGTGGTGAAGTAAGTTTGTGCTAGATTCTACGTTGATATGCGCTCCGCAGCAAGTTGGAGCCCGGTTTTCCTCTCAGCGTGCAGTGAATGTCAGAGGGATGTGAGGAGAGTATTGCCTATTTGAATGCAGTGATCTCCTTCTAAGGGGTCTTTTTCATAGGTTCTCTGTTATCGGTCGTAGAGATTCATCTCTTACCTCCCTTTTCAGATCGACGATATACTCTTATATATACCATTACCTCTGCTGATTCTCGTTTCAGTACTGGTTTGGCTATCTACTATATGTAGATGAGTGTCCTGGGGTAAGTAAGTCTTATTTTCTGTGACACTCCTAGCTATGGTTGGGCACTTTGTTTATAAAGTTCTAAATATATGTATTCAAACATTTATTTGCCTTGACTCAGAATGTTCAACTTTCCTTATTTTCAGACAGTCAGTTTCATATTTGGGATAATGCATTTTAACATTTTTCTTACCTTAAAATTTGACTTTTTTCCCTGTGGGCTGTTAGGCTCGCGGGGGCTGAAAATGCTTCATTTTATTGCGTCATTCTTGGCGCGGACTTTTTTGGCGCAAAAATTCTATTTCCGTTTCCGGCGTCATACGTGTCGCCGGAAGTTGCGTCATTTTTTGACGTTATTTTGCGCCAAAAATGTCGGCGTTCCGGATGTGGCGTCATTTTTGGCGCCAAAAAGCATTTAGGCGCCAAATAATGTGGGCGTCTTATTTGGCGCGAAAAAATATGGGCGTCACTTTTGTCTCCACATTATTTAAGTCTCATTTTTTATTGCTTCTGGTTGCTAGAAGCTTGTTCTTTGGCATTTTTTCCCATTCCTGAAACTGTCATTTAAGGAATTTGATCAATTTTGCTTTATATATATGTTGTTTTTTCTCTTACATATTGCAAGATGTCTCACGTTGCATCTGAGTCAGAAGATACTACAGGAAAATCGCTGTCAAGTGCTGAATCTACCAAAGCTAAGTGTATCTGCTGTAAACTTTTGGTAGCTATTCCTCCAGCTGTTGTTTGTATTGATTGTCATGACAAACTTGTTAAAGCAGATAATATTTCCTTTAGTAAAGTACCATTGCCTGTTGCAGTTCCTTCAACATCTAAGGTGCAGAATGTTCCTGATAATATAAGAGATTTTGTTTCAGAATCCATAAAGAAGGCTATGTCTGTTATTTCTCCTTCTAGTAAACGTAAAAAATCTTTTAAAACTTCTCTCCCTACAGATGAATTTTTAACTGAACATCATCATTCTGATTCTGATGATTCCTCTGGTTCAGAGGATTCTGTCTCAGAGGTTGATGCTGATAAATCTTCATATTTATTTAAAATGGAATTTATTCGTTCTTTACTTAAAGAAGTCCTAATTGCTTTAGAAATAGAGGATTCTGGTCCTCTTGATACTAAATCTAAACGTTTAAATAAGGTTTTTAAATCTCCTGTAGTTATTCCAGAAGTTTTTCCTGTTCCTGATGCTATTTCTGCAGTAATTTCCAAAGAATGGGATAATTTTGGTAATTCATTTACTCCTTCTAAACGTTTTAAGCAATTATATCCTGTGCCGTCTGACAGATTAGAATTTTGGGACAAGATCCCTAAAGTTGATGGGGCTATTTCTACCCTTGCTAAACGTACTACTATTCCTACGTCAGATGGTACTTCGTTTAAGGATCCTCTAGATAGGAAAATTGAGTCCTTTCTAAGAAAAGCTTATCTGTGTTCAGGTAATCTTCTTAGACCTGCTATATCTTTGGCTGATGTTGCTGCGGCTTCAACTTTTTGGTTGGAAACTTTAGCGCAACAAGTAACACATCGTGATTCTCATGATATTATTATTCTTCTTCAACATGCTAATAATTTTATCTGTGATGCCATTTTTGATATTATCAGAGTTGATGTCAGGTTTATGTCTCTAGCTATTTTAGCTAGAAGAGCTTTATGGCTTAAAACTTGGAATGCTGATATGGCTTCTAAATCAACTTTACTTTCCATTTCTTTCCAGGGTAACAAATTATTTGGTTCTCAGTTGGATTCCATTATTTCAACTGTTACTGGTGGGAAAGGAACTTTTTTACCACAGGATAAAAAATCTAAAGGTAAAAACAGGGCTAATAATCGTTTTCGTTCCTTTCGTTTCAACAAAGAACAAAAGCCTGATCCTTCATCCTCAGGAGCAGTTTCAGTTTGGAGACCATCTCCAGTTTGGAATAAATCCAAACCAGCTAGAAAGGCAAAGCCTGCTTCTAAGTCCACATGAAGGTGCGGCCCTCATTCCAGCTCAGCTGGTAGGGGGCAGGTTACGTTTTTTCAAGGAAATTTGGATCAATTCTGTTCACAATCTTTGGATTCAGAGCATTGTTTCAGAAGGGTACAGAATTGGTTTCAAGTTGAGACCTCCTGCAAAGAGATTTTTTCTTTCCCGTGTCCCAGTAAATCCAGTAAAAGCTCAAGCATTTCTGAAATATGTTTCAGATCTAGAGTTGACTGGAGTAATTATGCCAGTTCCAGTTCCGGAACAGGGGATGGGGTTTTATTCAAATCTCTTCATTGTACCAAAGAAGGAGAATTCTTTCAGACCAGTTCTGGATCTAAAAATATTGAATCGTTATGTAAGGATACCAACATTCAAGATGGTAACTGTAAGGACTATCTTACCTTTTGTTCAGCAAGGGAATTATATGTCCACAATAGATTTACAGGATGCATATCTGCATATTCCGATTCATCCAGATCATTATCAGTTCCTGAGATTCTCGTTTCTGGACAAGCATTACCAGTTTGTGGCTCTGCCGTTTGGCCTAGCTACAGCTCCAAGAATTTTTACAAAAGTTCTCGGTGCCCTGCTGTCTGTAATCAGAGAACAGGGTATTGTGGTATTTCCTTATTTGGACGATATCTTGGTACTTGCTCAGTCTTTTCATTTAGCAGAATCTCATACGAATCGACTTGTGTTGTTTCTTCAAGATCATGGTTGGAGGATCAGTTTACCAAAAAGTTCTTTGATTCCTCAGACAAGGGTAACCTTTCTGGGTTTCCAGATGGATTCAGTGTCCATGACTCTGTCTTTAACAGACAAGAGACGTCTAAAGTTGATTACAGCTTGTCGAAACCTTCAGTCACAATCATTCCCTTCGGTAGCCTTATGCATGGAAATTCTAGGTGTTATGACTGCTGCATCGGACGCGATCCCCTTTGCTCGTTTTCACATGCGACCTCTTCAGCTCTGTATGCTGAAGCAATGGTGCAAGGATTACACGAAGATATCTCAATTAATATCTTTAAAACCGATTGTTCGACACTCTCTAACATGGTGGACAGATCACCATCGTTTAATTCAGGGGGCTTCTTTTGTGCTTCCGACCTGGACTGTAATTTCAACAGATGCAAGTCTCACAGGTTGGGGAGCTGTGTGGGGATCTCTGACGGCACAAGGAGTTTGGGAATCTCAGGAGGTGAGATTACCGATCAATATTTTGGAACTCCGTGCAATTTTCAGAGCTCTTCAGTTTTGGCCTCTTCTGAAGAGAGAATCGTTCATTTGTTTTCAGACAGACAATGTCACAACTGTGGCATACATCAATCATCAAGGAGGGACTCACAGTCCTCTGGCTATGAAAGAAGTATCTCGAATTTTGGTTTGGGCGGAATCCAGCTCCTGTCTAATCTCTGCGGTTCATATCCCAGGTGTAGACAATTGGGAAGCGGATTATCTCAGTCGCCAAACGTTGCATCCGGGCGAATGGTCTCTTCACCCAGAGGTATTTCTTCAGATTGTTCAAATGTGGGAACTTCCAGAAATAGATCTGATGGCGTCCCATCTAAACAAGAAACTTCCCAGGTATCTGTCCAGATCCCGGGATCCTCAGGCGGAGGCAGTGGATGCATTATCACTTCCTTGGAAGTATCATCCTGCCTATATCTTTCCGCCTCTAGTTCTTCTTCCAAGAGTAATCTCCAAGATTCTGAAGGAATGCTCGTTTGTTCTGCTGGTAGCTCCGGCATGGCCTCACAGGTTTTGGTATGCGGATCTTGTCCGGATGGCCTCTTGCCAACCGTGGACTCTTCCGTTAAGACCAGACCTTCTGTCACAAGGTCCTTTTTTCCATCAGGATCTGAAATCCTTAAATTTAAAGGTATGGAGATTGAACGCTTGATTCTTGGTCAAAGAGGTTTCTCTGACTCTGTGATTAATACTATGTTACAGGCTCGTAAATCTGTATCTCGAGAGATATATTATAGAGTCTGGAAGACTTATATTTCTTGGTGTCTTTCTCATCATTTTTCCTGGCATTCTTTTAGAATACCGAGAATTTTACAGTTCCTTCAGGATGGTTTAGATAAGGGTTTGTCCGCAAGTTCTTTGAAAGGACAAATCTCTGCTCTTTCTGTTCTTTTTCACAGAAAGATTGCTATTCTTCCTGATATTCATTGTTTTGTACAAGCTTTGGTTCGTATAAAACCTGTCATTAAGTCAATTTCTCCTCCTTGGAGTTTGAATTTGGTTCTGGGAGCTCTTCAAGCTCCTCCGTTTGAACCTATGCATTCATTGGACATTAAATTACTTTCTTGGAAAGTTTTGTTCCTTTTGGCCATCTCTTCTGCCAGAAGAGTTTCTGAATTATCTGCTCTTTCTTGTGAGTCTCCTTTTCTGATTTTTCATCAGGATAAGGCGGTGTTGCGAACTTCTTTTGAATTTTTACCTAAAGTTGTGAATTCCAACAACATTAGTAGAGAAATTGTGGTTCCTTCATTATGTCCTAATCCTAAGAATTCTAAGGAGAAATCGTTGCATTCTTTGGATGTTGTTAGAGCTTTGAAATATTATGTTGAAGCTACGAAATCTTTTCGTAAGACTTCTAGTCTATTTGTTATCTTTTCCGGTTCTAGAAAAGGCCAGAAAGCTTCTGCCATTTCTTTGGCATCTTGGTTGAAATCCTTAATTCATCTTGCCTATGTTGAGTCGGGTAAAACTCCGCCTCAGAGGATTACAGCTCATTCTACTAGGTCAGTTTCTACTTCCTGGGCGTTTAGGAATGAAGCTTCGGTTGACCAGATCTGCAAAGCAGCGACTTGGTCCTCTTTGCATACTTTTACTAAATTCTACCATTTTGATGTATTTTCTTCTTCTGAAGCAGTTTTTGGTAGAAAAGTACTTCAGGCAGCGGTTTCAGTTTGAATCTTCTGCTTATGTTTTTCGTTAAACTTTATTTTGGGTGTGGATTATTTTCAGCAGGAATTGGCTGTCTTTATTTTATCCCTCCCTCTCTAGTGACTCTTGTGTGGAAAGATCCACTTCTTGGGTAGTCATTATCCCATACATCACTAGCTCATGGACTCTTGCTAATTACATGAAAGAAAACATAATTTATGTAAGAACTTACCTGATAAATTCATTTCTTTCATATTAGCAAGAGTCCATGAGGCCCGCCCTTTTTTTGTGGTGGTTATGATTTTGTATAAAGCACAATTATTCCAATTCCTTATTTTATATGCTTTCGCACTTTTTTATCACCCCACTTCTTGGCTATTCGTTAAACTGAATTGTGGGTGTGGTGAGGGGTGTATTTATAGGCATTTTGAGGTTTGGGAAACTTTGCCCCTCCTGGTAGGAATGTATATCCCATACGTCACTAGCTCATGGACTCTTGCTAATATGAAAGAAATGAATTTATCAGGTAAGTTCTTACATAAATTATGTTTTTAGCGCTTTTTTGCGCAGCAAAAATTACAGACACAGACATCCAGCTTCTTCCTGCATGTTCCAGGACATCTCTGGAGGGCTCAAAGGGCTTCAAAGTCGTTTTTGAGGGAGGTAAAAAGCCACAGTAGAGCTGTGGCAGTTGTTGTGACTGTTTGAAAAACGTTTTTGTTATTTATTATTCCGTTTTTGGTATTAAGGGGTTAATCATCCATTTGCAAGTGGGTGCAATGCTCTGCTAACTTATTACATACACTGTAAAAATTTCGTTAGTGTAACTGCCTTTTCTCCAACATAGGTGTGTCCGGTCCACGGCGTCATCCTTACTTGTGGGATATTCTCTTCCCCAACAGGAAATGGCAAAGAGCCCAGCAAAGCTGGTCACATGATCCCTCCTAGGCTCCGCCTTCCCCAGTCATTCTCTTTGCCGTTGCACAGGCAACATCTCCACGGAGATGGCTCAGAGTTTTTTGGTGTTTAAATGTAGTTTTTATTCTTCAATCAAGAGTTTGTTATTTTAAAATAGTGCTGGTATGTACTATTTACTCTGAAACAGAAAAGAGATGAAGATTTCTGTTTGTAAGAGGAAAATGATTTTAGCAACCGTTACTAAAATCGATGGCTGTTTCCACACAGGACTGTTGAGAGGAATTAACTTCAGTTGGGGGAAACAGTGAGCAGACTTTGGCTGCTTGAGGTATGACACATTTCTAACAAGACTTGGTAATGCTGGAAGCTGTCATTTTCCCTATGGGATCCGGTAAGCCATTTTCTTAATTTTCAATATAAGAATACAAGGGCTTCACAAGGGCTTTAAAGACTGGTAGACATTTTTCTGGGCCAAAACGATTACTATATAAGCATGTTTAATGGTTTATAACTTAGGAGAGTTATTTTAATCTTGGCAAATTGTTAAAAAAATGGACAGGCACTGTATTGGACACCTTTTTCACTGGGGGCCTTTTCTAGTCATAGGCAGAGCCTCATTTTCGCGCCACTAATGCGCAGTTGTTTTTGAGAAGCAAGGCATGCAGATGCATGTGTGAGGAGCTCAGATCCACTGAAAAAGCTTTTTGAAGGCGTCATTTGGTATCGTATTCCCCTCTGGGCTTGGTTGGGTCTCAGCAAAGCAGATACCAGGGACTGTATAGGGGTTAAATGTAAAAACGGCTCCGGTTCCGTTATTTTAAGAGTTAAAGCTTTCAAATTTGGTGTGCAATACTTTTAAGGCTTTATGACACTGTGGTGAAATTTTGGTGAATTTTGAACATTTCCTTCATACTTTTGCGTATATTCAGTAAAAAAGTGTGTTCAGTTTAAAATTTAAAGAGACAGTAACGGTTTTATTTTAAAACGTTTTTTGTGCTTTGTTACCAAGTTTAGGCCTATTAACATGTCTGAACTACCAGATAGACGATGTTCTGTATGTTCGGAAGCCAAGGTTCCTATCCATTTAAATATATGTGATAAATGTGACAAACAAAGTAGGGACAATGATACCACTGATAATAATGTTGCCCAAAACGATTCCTTAAGTGAGGGGAGTAAGCATGGTACTGAATCATCCCCTTCTATGTCTACACCAGTCTTGCCCACTCAGGAGGCCCCTAGTACATCTAGTGCGCCAATCCTCCTTACTATGCAACAATTAACGGCTGTAATGGATAATTCTATTAAAAACATTTTAGCCAAAATGCCCACTTATCAGCGAAAGCGCGACTGCTCTGTTTTAGATACTGAAGAGCATGAGGACGCTGATGATAATGGTTCTGACATGCCCTTACACCAGTCTGAAGGGGCTAGGGAGGTTTTGTCTGAGGGAGAAATTTCAGATTCAGGAAAAATTTCTCAACAAGCTGAACCTGATGTTATTACATTTAAATTTAAATTGGAACATCTCCGCGCTCTGCTTAAGGAGGTGTTATCTACTCTGGATGATTGTGACAATTTGGTCATTCCAGAGAAATTATGTAAAATGGACAGGTTCCTAGAGGTCCCGGTGCCCCCCGAAGCTTTTCCTATACCCAAGCGGGTGGCGGACATTGTAAATAAAGAATGGGAAAGGCCCGGCATACCCTTTGTCCCTCCCCCTATATTTAAGAAATTATTTCCTATGGTCGACCCCAGGAAGGACTTATGGCAGACAGTCCCCAAGGTCGAGGGGGCGGTTTCTACTCTAAACAAACGCACCACTATCCCTATAGAAGATAGTTGTGCTTTTAAAGATCCTATGGACAAAAAATTAGAGGGTTTGCTTAAAAAGATGTTTGTTCAGCAAGGTTACCTTCTACAACCAATTTCATGCATTGTTCCTGTCACTACAGCAGCGTGTTTCTGGTTCGAGGAACTAGAAAAGTCGCTCAATCAAGCATCCTCTTATGAGGAGGTTATGGGCGGAGTTCAAGCACTTAAGTTGGCTAACTCTTTTACCTTAGACGCCACTTTGCAATTAGCTAGATTAGCGGCGAAAAATTCAGGGTTTGCTATTGTGGCGCGCAGAGCGCTTTGGCTAAAGTCTTGGTCAGCGGATGCGTCCTCCAAGAACAAATTGCTTAACATACCTTTCAAGGGGAAAACGCTGTTTGGCCCTGACTTGAAAGAGATTATTTCAGATATCACTGGGGGTAAGGGCCACGCCCTTCCTCAGGATAGGTCTTTTAAGGCTAAAAATAAACCAAATTTTCGTCCCTTTCGCAGAAACGGACCAGCCTCAAGTTCTACATCCTCTAAGCAAGAGGGTAATACTTCTCAAACCAAGCCAGCCTGGAGGCCAATGCAAGGCTGGAACAAAGGTAAGCAGGCCAAGAAACCTGCCACTGCTACCAAGACAGCATGAGATGTTGGCCCCCGATCCGGGACCGGATCTGGTGGGGGGCAGACTTTCTCTCTTCGCTCAGGCTTGGGCAAGAGATGTTCTGGATCCTTGGGCGCTAGAAATAGTCTCCCAAGGTTATCTTCTGGAATTCAAGGAGCTACTCCCAAGGGGAAGGTTCCACAGGTCTCAATTGTCTTCAGACCACATAAAAAGACAGGCATTCTTACATTGTGTAGAAGACCTGTTAAAAATGGGAGTGATTCATCCTGTTCCATTAGGAGAACAAGGGATGGGATTCTACTCCAATCTGTTCATAGTTCCCAAAAAAGAGGAAACATTCAGACCAATCTTAGATCTCAAGATCCTAAACAAATTTCTCAAGGTTCCATCGTTCAAAATGGAAACCATTCGGACAATTCTTCCTACCATCCAGGAAGGTCAATTCATGACCACGGTGGATTTAAAGGATGCGTATCTACATATTCCTATCCACAAGGAACATCATCGGTTCCTAAGGTTCTCCTTTCTGGACAAGCATTACCAGTTTGTGGCACTTCCATTCGGATTAGCCACTGCTCCAAGAATTTTCACAAAGGTACTAGGGTCCCTTCTAGCGGTGCTAAGACCAAGGGGCATTGCAGTAGTACCTTACTTGGACGACATACTGATTCAAGCGTCGTCTCTACCACAAGCAAAGGCTCATACGGACATTGTCCTGGCCTTTCTCAGATCTCACGGGTGGAAAGTGAACGTAGAAAAAAGTTCTCTATCTCCGTCAACAAGAGTTCCCTTCTTGGGAACAATAATAGACTCCTTAGAAATGAGGATTTTTCTGACAGAGGCCAGAAAATCAAAACTTCTAAGCTCTTGTCAAGTACTTCATTCTGTTCTTCTTCCTTCCATAGCGCAGTGCATGGAAGTAATAGGTTTGATGGTCGCGGCAATGGACATAGTTCCTTTTGCGCGAATTCATCTAAGACCATTACAACTGTGCATGCTCAGTCAGTGGAATGGGGATTATACAGACTTGTCTCTGAAGATACAAGTAGATCAGAGGACCAGAGATTCACTCCGTTGGTGGCTGACCCTGGACAATCTGTCACAAGGGATGAGCTTCCGCAGACCAGAGTGGGTCATTGTCACGACCGACGCCAGTCTGGTGGGCTGGGGCACGGTCTGGGAACCCCTGAAAGCTCAGGGTCTTTGGTCTCGGGAAGAATCTCTTCTCCCGATAAATATTCTGGAACTGAGAGCGATATTCAATGCTCTCAAGGCTTGGCCTCAGCTAGCAAAGGCCAAATTCATACGGTTTCAATCAGACAACATGACGACTGTTGCGTATATCAACCATCAGGGGGGAACAAAGAGTTCCCTGGCGATGGAAGAAGTGACCAAAATAATTCAATGGGCGGAGACTCACTCCTGCCACTTGTCTGCAATCCACATCCCAGGAGTGGAAAATTGGGAAGCGGATTTTCTGAGTCGTCAGACATTTCATCCGGGGGAGTGGGAACTCCATCCGGAAATCTTTGCCCAAATAATTCAATTGTGGGGCATTCCAGACATGGATCTGATGGCGTCTCGTCAGAACTTCAAGGTTCCTTGCTACGGGTCCAGATCCAGGGATCCCAAGGCGACTCTAGTGGATGCACTAGTAGCACCTTGGAGCTTCAACCTAGCTTATATGTTCCCACCGTTTCCTCTCATTCCCAGGCTGGTAGCCAGGATCAAACAGGAGAGGGTATCGGTGATCTTGATAGCTCCTGCGTGGCCACGCAGGACTTGGTATGCAGATCTGGTGAATATGTCATCGGCTCCACCATGGAAGCTACCTTTGAGACAGGACCTTCTTGTTCAAGGTCCGTTCGAACATCCGAATCTGGCCTCACTCCAACTGACTGCTTGGAGATTGAACGCTTGATTTTATCAAAGCGAGGGTTCTCAGATTCTGTCATTGATACTCTTGTTCAGGCTAGAAAGCCTGTAACTAGAAAAATCTACCATAAAATATGGAAAAAATATATCTGTTGGTGTGAATCTAAAGGATTCCCATGGAACAAGATAAGAATTCCTAAGATTCTATCCTTTCTTCAAGAAGGTTTGGAGAAAGGATTATCTGCAAGTTCTTTGAAGGGACAGATTTCTGCTTTATCTGTTTTACTTCACAAAAAGCTGGCGGCTGTGCCAGATGTTCAAGCTTTTGTTCAGGCTCTGGTTAGAATCAAGCCTGTTTACAAACCTTTGACTCCTCCTTGGAGTCTCAATTTAGTTCTTTCAGTTCTTCAGGGGGTTCCGTTTGAACCCCTACATTCCGTTGATATCAAGTTATTATCTTGGAAAGTTTTGTTTTTGGTTGCAATTTCTTCTGCTAGAAGAGTTTCAGAGTTATCTGCTCTGCAGTGTTCTCCTCCTTATCTGGTGTTCCATGCAGATAAGGTGGTTTTGCGTACTAAACCTGGTTTTCTTCCGAAAGTTGTTTCTAACAAAAATATTAACCAGGAGATAGTCGTGCCTTCTTTGTGTCCGAATCCAGTTTCAAAGAAGGAACGTTTGTTGCACAATTTGGATGTAGTTCGTGCTCTAAAATTCTATTTAGAGGCTACAAAGGATTTTAGACAAACATCTTCCTTGTTTGTTGTTTATTCTGGTAAAAGGAGAGGTCAAAAAGCAACTTCTACCTCTCTCTCTTTTTGGCTTAAAAGCATCATCAGATTGGCTTATGAGACTGCCGGACGGCAGCCTCCTGAAAGAATCACAGCTCATTCCACTAGGGCCGTGGCTTCCACATGGGCCTTCAAGAACGAGGCTTCTGTTGATCAGATATGTAAGGCAGCGACTTGGTCTTCACTGCACACTTTTACCAAATTTTACAAATTTGATACTTTTGCTTCTTCTGAGGCTATTTTTGGGAGAAAGGTTTTGCAAGCCGTGGTACCTTCCATCTAGGTGACCTGATTTGCTCCCTCCCATCATCCGTGTCCTAAAGCTTTGGTATTGGTTCCCACAAGTAAGGATGACGCCGTGGACCGGACACACCTATGTTGGAGAAAACAGAATTTATGTTTACCTGATAAATTACTTTCTCCAACGGTGTGTCCGGTCCACGGCCCGCCCTGGTTTTTTAATCAGGTCTGATGATTTATTTTCTCTAACTACAGTCACCACGGTATCATATGGTTTCTCCTATGCAAATATTCCTCCTTTACGTCGGTCGAATGACTGGGGAAGGCGGAGCCTAGGAGGGATCATGTGACCAGCTTTGCTGGGCTCTTTGCCATTTCCTGTTGGGGAAGAGAATATCCCACAAGTAAGGATGACGCCGTGGACCGGACACACCGTTGGAGAAAGTAATTTATCAGGTAAACATAAATTCTGTTTTTTCACTGTTATTTCAAATTTTGACAAAATTTGTGTTTCTTAAAGGCACAGTAACGTTTTTTATATTGCTTGTAAACTTGTTTTAAAGTTTTTTCCAAGCTTGCTAGTCTCATTGCTAGTCTGTATAAACATGTCTGACACAGAGGAAAC
The DNA here is from genome assembly GCF_027579735.1 of Bombina bombina. Classification (NCBI taxonomy): domain Eukaryota; kingdom Metazoa; phylum Chordata; class Amphibia; order Anura; family Bombinatoridae; genus Bombina; species Bombina bombina. The sequence continues at coordinate 38,949,341 of NC_069499.1, read as the reverse complement.
TTGTTCATTATGTTTGAAAGCCATGGTGGAGCCCCATAGGAGAATGTGTACTAAATGTATTGATTTCACCTTAAACGGTAAAGATCAGTCTTTATCTATAAAAGAATTGTCACTAGAGGGTTCTATCGTGGGGGAAGTTATGCCGACTAACTCTCCCCACGTGTCAGACCCTTCGCCTCCCGCTCAGGGGACGCACGCTAGTATGGCGCCAATTACATCAGGGACGCCCATAGCGATTACCTTGCAGGACATGGCTGCAATCATGAATAATACCCTGTCAGAGGTATTATCCAGATTGCCTGAATTAAGAGGCAAGCGCAATAGCTCTGGGGTTAGAAGAGATACAGAGCGCGCAGATGCTGTAAGAGCCATGTCTGATACTGCGTCACAATATGCAGAACATGAGGACGGAGAGCTTCAGTCTGTGGGTGACATCTCTGACTCGGGGAAACCTGATTCAGAGATTTCTAATTTTAAATTTAAGCTTGAGAACCTCTGTGTATTGCTTGGGGAGGTACTAGCTGCTCTGAATGACTGTAACACAGTTGCAGTACCAGAGAAATTGTGTAGGCTGGATAAATACTATGCGGTGCCGGTGTGTACTGATGTTTTTCCTATACCTAAAAGGCTTACAGAAATTATTAGCAAGGAGTGGGATAGACCAGGTGTGCCTTTTTCCCCACCTCCTATTTTTAGAAAAATGTTTCCAATAGACGCCACTACACGGGACTTATGGCAGACTGTCTCTAAGGTGGAGGGAGCAGTTTCTACTTTAGCAAAGCGTACCACTATCCCGGTTGAGGATAGTTGTGCTTTTTCAGATCCAATGGATAAAAAATTGGAGGGTTACCTTAAGAAAATGTTTATTCAACAAGGTTTTATTTTACAGCCCCTTGCATGCATTGCGCCTTTCACTGCTGCGGTGGCATTCTGGTTTGAGGCCCTGGAAGAGGCCATCCATACAGCTCCATTGACTGAAATTATTGACAAGCTTAGAACGCTTAAGCTAGCTAACTCATTTGTTTCTGATGCTATTGTTCATTTGACTAAACTAACGGCTAAGAATTCCGGATTCGCCATCCAGGCGCGTAGGGCGTTATGGCTTAAATCCTGGTCAGCTGACGTGACTTCAAAGTCTAAATTACTCAACATTCCTTTCAAGGGGCAGACCTTATTCGGGCATGGCTTGAAGGAAATTATTGCTGACATTACTGGAGGTAAGGGTCATACCCTTCCTCAGGACAGGGCCAAATCAAAGGCCAAAGAGTCTAATTTCGTGCCTTTCGAAATTTCAAGGCAGGAGCAGCATCAACTTCCTCCGCTTCAAAACAAGAGGGAACCGTTGCTCATTCCAGACAGGCCTGGAAACCTAACCAGTCCTGGAACAAGGGCAAGCAGGCCAGAAAGCCTGCTGCTGCCCCCAAGACAGCATGAAGGAACGGCCCCCTATCCGTAAACGGATCTAGTGGGGGGCAGACTTTCTCTCTTCGCCCAGGCGTGGGCAAGAGATGTTCAGGATCCCTGGGCGTTGGAGATCATATCTCAGGGATATCTTCTGGACTTCAAAGCTTCTCCTCCACAAGGGAGATTTCATCTTTCAAGGTTATCAGCAAACCAGATAAAGAAAGAGGCATTCCTAAGCTGTATACAAGACCTCCTAGTAATGGGAGTGATCCATCCAGTTCCGCGGATGGAACAAGGACAGGGGTTTTATTCAAATCTGTTTGTGGTTCCCAAGAAAGAGGGAACCTTCAGACCAATTTTGGATCTAAAGATCTTAAACAAATTCCTCAGAGTTCCATCATTCAAAATGGAAACTATTCGGACCATCCTACCCATGATCCAAGAGGGTCAGTACATGACCACAGTGGACTTAAAGGATGCCTACCTTCACATACCGATTCACAAAGATCATCATCGGTTCCTAAGGTTTGCCTTTCTAGACAGGCATTACCAATTTGTAGCTCTTCCCTTCGGGTTGGCTACAGCCCCGAGAATTTTTACAAAGGTTCTGGGCTCACTTCTGGCGGTTCTAAGACCGCGGGGCATAGCGGTGGCTCCTTATCTAGACGACATCCTGATACAGGCGTCAAGCTTTCAAATTGCCAAGTCTCATACAGAGATAGTTCTGGCATTTCTGAGGTCGCATGGGTGGAAAGTGAACGTGGAAGAGTTCTCTATCACCACTCACAAGAGTCTCCTTCCTACGGACTCTTATAGATTCTGTAGAGATGAAAATTTAACTGACGGAGTCCAGGTTATCAAAACTTCTAAATGCTTGCCGTGTCCTTCATTCCATTCCACGCCCGTCAGTGGCTCAGTGCATGGAAGTAATCGGCTTAATGGTAGCGGCAATGGACATAGTGCCATTTGCACGCCTGCATCTCAGACCGCTGCAATTATGCATGCTAAGTCAGTGGAATGGGGATTACTCAGATTTGTCCCCTCTACTAAATCTGGATCAAGAGACCAGAGATTCTCTTCTCTGGTGGCTATCTCGGGTCCATCTGTCCAAGGGTATGTCTTTTCGCAGGCCAGATTGGACGATTGTAACAACAGATGCCAGCCTTCTAGGTTGGGGTGCAGTCTGGAATTCCCTGAAGGCTCAGGGATCGTGGACTCAGGAGGAGAAACTCCTCCCAATAAATATTCTGGAGTTAAGAGCAATATTCAATGCTCTTCTAGCTTGGCCTCAGTTAGCAACCCTGAGGTTCATCAGATTTCAGTCGGACAACATCACGACTGTGGCTTACATCAACCATCAAGGGGGAACCAGGAGTTCCCTAGCGATGTTAGAAGTCTCCAAGATAATTCGCTGGGCAGAGACTCACTCTTGCTACCTATCAGCAATCCATATCCCAGGTGTAGAGAACTGGGAGACGGATTTTCTAAGTCGTCAGACTTTTTAACCCGGGGGAGTGGGAACTCCATCCGGAGGTGTTTGCTCAATTGGTTCATCGTTGGGGCAAACCAGAACTGGATCTCATGGCGTCTCGCCAGAACGCCAAGCTTCCTTGTTACGGATCCAGGTCCAGGGACCCAGAAGCGACGCTGATAGGTTCTCTAGCAGCGCCTTGGTTCTTCAACCTGGCTTATGTGTTTCCACCGTTTCCTCTGCTCCCTCGACTGATTGCCAAAATAAAACAGGAGAGAGCATCAGTGATTCTGATAGCGCCTGCGTGGCCACGCAGGACCTGGTATGCAGACCTAGTGGACATGTCATCCTTTCCACCATGGGCTCTGCCTCTGAGACAGGACCTTCTAATACAAGGTCCTTTCAATCATCCAAATCTAATTTCTCTGAGACTGACTGCATGGAGATTGAACGCTTGATTCTATCAAAGCGTGGCTTCTCTGAGTCAGTCATTGATACCTTAATACAGGCACGAAAGCCTGTCACCAGGAAAATCTACCACAAGATATGGCGTAAATATCTTTATTGGTGCGAATCCAAGAATTACTCATGGAGTAAGGTTAGGATTCCTAGGATATTGTCCTTTCTCCAAGAGGGTTTGGACAAAGGATTATCAGCTAGTTCCTTAAGAGGACAGATTTCTGCTCTGTCTATTCTTTTGCACAAGCGTCTGGCAGAGGTTCCAGACGTCCAGACATTTTGTCAGGCTTTAGTTAGAATTAAGCCTGTGTTTAAACCTGTTGCTCCCCCGTGGAGCTAAAACTTGGTTCTTAAAGTTCTTCAAGGAGTTCCGTTTGAACCCGTTCATTCCATTGATATTAAACTTTTATCTTGGAAAGTTCTGTTTTTGATGGCTATTTCCTCGGCTCGGAGAGTCTCTGAGCTATCTGCCTTACAATGTGATTCTCCTTATCTGATTTTTCATGCAGATAAGGTAGTTCTGCGTACCAAACCTGGGTTTTTACCTAAGGTGGTTTCTAACAAGAATATCAATCAAGAGATTGTTGTTCCATCATTGTGTCCTAATCCTTCTTCTAAGAAGGAATGTATTTTACATAATCTGGATGTAGTCCGTGCCTTGAAGTTTTACTTACAAGCTACTAAAGATTTTCGTCAAACATATTCCCTGTTTGTCGTTTACTCTGGACAGAGGAGAGGTCAAAAAGCTTCGGCAACCTCTCTTTCCTTTTGGCTTCGGAGCATAATACGCCTAACCTATGAGACTGCTGGACAGCAGCCCCCTGAAAGGATTACAGCTCATTCTACTAGAGCTGTGGCTTCCACCTGGGCCTTTAAAAATGAGGCCTCTGTTGAACAGATTTGCAAGGCTGCGACTTGGTCTTCGCTTCACACCTTTTCAAAATTTTACAAATTTGATACTTTTGCTTCTTCGGAGGCTGTTTTTGGGAGAAAGGTTCTTCAGGCAGTGGTTCCTTCCTTTTAATCCTGCCTTGTCCCTCCCATCATCCGTGTACTTTAGCTTTGGTATTGGTATCCCACAAGTAATGGATGATCCGTGGACTGGATACACTTAACAAGAGAAAACATAATTTATGCTTACCTGATAAATTTATTTCTCTTGTAGTGTATCCAGTCCACGCCCGCCCTGTCCTTTTAAGGCAGGTCTAAATTTTAATTCAACTACAGTCACCACTGCACCCTATGGTTTTCTCCTTTCTCGGCTTGTTTCGGTCGAATGACTGGATATGGCAGTGAGGGGAGGAGCTATATAGCAGCTCTGCTGTGGGTGATCCTCTTGCAACTTCCTGTTGGGAAGGAGAATATCCCACAAGTAATGGATGATCCGTGGACTGGATACACCACAAGAGAAATAAATTTATTAGGTAAGCATAAATTATGTTTTTACTTCTGTGATTACCTTGTATCTAAGAACCTTCTTCCAGCCCCCTGATCACATGACTGTGACTGTTTATTATCTATTGTCTTAAATTTAGCATTGTATTGTGCTAGATCTTAAATAACCCCCTGTGCCTGAACACAGTGTTATCTATATGGCCCACGTGTACTTTCTGTCTCTTTGTGTTGAAAAGAGATTTAAAAAGCATGTGATAAGAGGCAGCCCTCAAAGGCTTAGAATTTAGCATATGAGACTACCTATGTTTAGTTTAAACTAAGAATAGCAAGAGATAAAAAGCAAATTTGATGATAAAAGTAAATTGGAAAGTTGATTAAAATTAAAAGTCCTATCTGAATAATGAAAGTTTAATTTTGACTAGACTGTCCCTTTAAGGGTTAGAGTTATGGCTACAGTTAAGGATTCAGAGTTAGGATTGTGGTTAAGGGTCAGGGGTTATGGTTACGTTTAGGGGTTATGGCTATGGTTAGGGATTCAGAGTTAGGATTGTGGTTAAGGGTCAGGGGTTAGGGTTACGGCTATGGTTAGGGATTCAGGGTTAGGATTGTGGTTAAGGGTCAGGGGTTATGGTTACGTTTAAGGGTTATGGCTATGGTTAGGGATTCAGGGTTAGGGTAATCGCTACAGCTAGGGATTGGGTTTACTATAACTGATTTATCTCTCTTGCATTCTGTATAATGAACATATATGTTGTGTATCATTTCAGCTGCTAAAATTTGTTCCTGAAAAGGCTGACGTAGACTTGCTGGAAGAGCACAAACATGAACTAGATCGTATGGCTAAAGCAGACAGATTCCTTTTTGAGATGAGCAGGTAAATACAATAATATGCAATGTATCTTGTTCCATTTTATCTACCTGTGTCTAGAACTTCACAGATAATTTTATTTATCCTACATGAAGTCCCTGATGAAGGTAAAGACGACCTAACGCTAATAGCAAACGCCAGATCAGCTCCAGTTCTCTTTTATCTTCCTGGCTCAGTTGTTTGGTTCTGAAAATATAAATACACAATTCTGTTGGCTTTTGTGTCTTGGCGTTTCTCCCGTCTCTATCAGCTTTTCATTGTCTGCGAGATTAAACATCTCACCACAGTGAGGAAGTCTTTTGGTGCATGAGATAATATAAAGCACACACAAGCTAAATCTGAATCTTAAAAATAAGCAAAATCTATAGCAGATGCCAGATGGATAGAATTAAACTGAAACTAAAACTGTTCTGCATTTATTCAGTATTCTCAACTGGTGCATTGCCCTGATTTCTGTTTTATGCAGTTGGAAATGAGAATACAGACCCTTCGTAACTACAAAACATTTTTCTTTTCTCTGTTTGTGCCGCACTGGGTTTTTACCTATTTCTTTCCAAACTCAAGATCACCGGGTCAACTTTAATTTTTTTTTAACAATACATATAAAGCACTACAGTTCAGAGCTGGTAAACCATTGTTGCGCAGGATTCACATAGTAACAAAAAAGGAAAATTGAAAAAAAAATGAAAGTGCACGTTTTTATGATTGTCTGGTGCAGACATTTAAATGTGGTGTTAAAACTTTTAAAGCTTACTGTCCCTTTAAAGGGGGATGAAACCCAAAAGTTGTTTTAAACCACTTTCCTATTTTGGTTGACGTTACAGGATTAATCACTATCAACAGAGGCTGCAGTCTTTGTACTTCAAAAAGAAGTTTGCTGAGAGAGTTGCTGAGGTCAAACCAAAGGTGGAAGGTAAATATATTGATGATATATTTTTCACAGAAGTAAAACATTGGCTAGATTCACTATGGGTGCGCTGTATAGCAGCAATAGATTACATGAAACTATAGGTACTATAAGTCATACAGGTAGCAGGTTCCCAGCAGGGCACAGCTTATAGTGACAGCTGTTAATGCAATGGATATACTTTAATGTCATCAATAAATGTTGTACTAATTCCACACTGCCGTAAGCTGTTGCACAAAGCTGGTATAAACCTGATGCAAGTCCTTTATAAGCCTTATATTTAAAGAGACGATGTGCAGCTGGTGTTAATCACATTCAAAGCTGCTGCAGGAGCACCCTTTCAAATGGGTTGGGGTCTCTCTTTCGCACCCCCCCACTGGGATGGTGATTTATGCTGTTCACATAGCTACAGCCAATCCTGCTGTATAGATGTATTTATTTTTTAAAGCAGCTATTTCATATGACAAAATAAAGGTAAAGGAGCTATTTGTACATCATTTCATACACTCCAGCAGTTAAATGGATCATTGGGAATACATTAAAGAGACATTAAACCACAACATTTTCTTTCATGATTCAGATAGAAAATACAATTTCTTTCATGTAATTAGCAAGAGTCCATGAGCTAGTGACGTATGGGATATACATTCCTACCAGGAGGGGCAAAGTTTCCCAAACCTCAAAATGCCTATAAATACACCCCTCACCACACCCACAATTCAGTTTTACAAACTTTGCCTCCTATGGAGGTGGTGAAGTAAGTTTGTGCTAGATTCTACGTTGATATGCGCTCCGCAGCAAGTTGGAGCCCGGTTTTCCTCTCAGCGTGCAGTGAATGTCAGAGGGATGTGAGGAGAGTATTGCCTATTTGAATGCAGTGATCTCCTTCTACGGGGTCTATTTCATAGGTTCTCTGTTATCGGTCGTAGATATTCATCTCTTACCTCCCTTTTCAGATCGACGATATACTCTTATTTATATACCATTACCTCTGCTGATTCTCGTTTCAGTACTGGTTTGGCTTTCTACAAACATGTAGATGAGTGTCCTGGGGTAAGTATATCTTATTTTCTGTGACACTCTAAGCTATGGTTGGGCACTTTGTTTATAAAGTTCTAAATATATGTATTCAAACATTTATTTGCCTTGACTCAGAATGTTCAACATTCCTTATTTTTCAGACAGTCAGTTTCATATTTGGGATAATGCATTTGAATTAATCATTTTTTCTTACCTTCAAAAATTTGACTCTTTTTTCCCTGTGGGCTGTTAGGCTCGCGGGGGCTGAAAATGCTTCATTTTATTGCGTCATTCTTGGCGCGGACTTTTTTGGCGCAAAAAATCTTTTCCGTTTCCGGCGTCATACGTGTCGCCGGAAGTTGCGTCATTTTTTGACGTTATTTTGCGCCAAAAATGTTGGCGTTCCGGATGTGGCGTCATTTTTTGGCGCCAAAAGCATTTAGGTGCCAAATAATGTGGGCGTCTTATTTGGCGCTAAAAAATATGGGCGTCGCTTTTGTCTCCACATTATTTAAGTCTCATTTTTCATTGCTTCTGGTTGCTAGAAGCTTATTCTTTGGCATTTTTTCCCATTCTTGAAACTGTCATTTAAGGAATTTGATCAATTTTGCTTTATATGTTGTTTTTTCTCTTACATGTTGCAAGATGTCTCACGTTGCATCTGAGTCAGAAGATACTACAGGAAAATCGCTGTCTAGTGCTGGATCTACCAAAGCTAAGTGTATCTGCTGTAAACTTTTGGTAGCTATTCCTCCGGCTGTTGTTTGTATTAATTGTCATGACAAACTTGTTAATGCAGATAATATTTCCTTTAGTAAAGTACCATTGCCTGTTGCAGTTCCTTCAACATCTAAGGTGCAGAATGTTCCTGATAACATAAGAGATTTTGTTTCTGAATCCATCAAGAAGGCTATGTCTGTTATTTCTCCTTCTAGTAAACGTAAAAAATCTTTTAAAACTTCTCTCCCTACAGATGAATTTTTAAATGAACATCATCATTCTGATTCTGATGACTCTTCTGGTTCAGAGGATTCTGTCTCAGAGATTGATGCTGATAAATCTTCATATTTATTTAAAATGGAATTTATTCGTTCTTTACTTAAAGAAGTACTAATTGCTTTAGAAATAGAGGATTCTGGTCCTCTTGATACTAATTCTAAACGTTTAGATAAGGTATTTAAATCTCCTGTGGTTATTCCAGAAGTTTTTCCTGTTCCTAATGCTATTTCTGCAGTAATTTCCAAAGAATGGGATAAATTGGGTAATTCATTTACTCCTTCTAAACGTTTTAAGCAATTATATCCTGTGCCGTCTGACAGATTAGAATTTTGGGACAAAATCCCTAAAGTTGATGGGGCTATTTCTACCCTTGCTAAACGTACTACTATTCCTACGTCAGATGGTACTTCGTTTAAGGATCCTTTAGATAGGAAAATTGAATCCTTTCTAAGAAAAGCTTATCTGTGTTCAGGTAATCTTCTTAGACCTGCTATATCTTTGGCTGATGTTGCTGCAGCTTCAACTTTTTGGTTGGAAACTTTAGCGCAACAAGTAACAGATCATGATTCTCATGATATTATTATTCTTCTTCAGAATGCTAATAATTTTATCTGTGATGCCATTTTTGATATTATCAGAGTTGATGTCAGGTTTATGTCTCTAGCTATTTTAGCTAGAAGAGCTTTATGGCTTAAGACTTGGAATGCTGATATGGCTTCTAAATCAACTCTACTTTCCATTTCTTTCCAGGGTAACACATTATTTGGTTCTCAGTTGGATTCTATTATCTCAACTGTTACTGGTGGGAAAGGAACTTTTTTACCACAGGATAAAAAATCTAAGGGTAAAAACAGGGCTAATAATCGTTTTCGTTCCTTTCGTTTCAACAAAGAACAAAAGCCTAATCCTTCATCCTCAGGAGCAGTTTCAGTTTGGAAACCATCTCCAGTCTGGAATAAATCCAAGCCTGCTAGAAAGGCAAAGCCTGCTTCTAAGTCCACATGAAGGTGCGGCCCTCATTCCAGCTCAGCTGGTAGGGGGCAGGTTACGTTTTTTCAAAGAAATTTGGATCAATTCTGTTCACAATCTTTGGATTCAGAACATTGTTTCAGAAGGGTACAGAATTGGTTTCAAGATGAGACCTCCTGCAAAGAGATTTTTTCTTTCCCGTGTCCCAGTAAATCCAGTGAAAGCTCAAGCATTTCTGAATTGTGTTTCAGATCTAGAGTTGGCTGGAGTAATTATGCCAGTTCCAGTTCCGGAACAGGGGATGGGGTTTTATTCAAATCTCTTCATTGTACCAAAGAAGGAGAATTCCTTCAGACCAGTTCTGGATCTAAAAATATTGAATCGTTATGTAAGGATACCAACGTTCAAGATGGTAACTGTAAGGACTATCTTGCCTTTTGTTCAGCAAGGGCATTATATGTCCACAATAGATTTACAGGATGCATATCTGCATATTCCGATTCATCCAGATCATTATCAGTTCCTGAGATTCTCTTTTCTGGACAAGCATTACCAGTTTGTGGCTCTGCCGTTTGGCCTAGCTACAGCTCCAAGAATTTTTACAAAGGTTCTCGGTGCCCTTCTGTCTGTAATCAGAGAACAGGGTATTGTGGTATTTCCTTATTTGGACGATATCTTGGTACTTGCTCAGTCTTTACATTTAGCAGAATCTCATACAAATCGACTTGTGTTGTTTCTTCAAGATCATGGTTGGAGGATCAATTTACCAAAAAGTTAATTGATTCCTCAGACAAGGGTAACCTTTCTGGGTTTCCAGATAGATTCAGTGTCCATGACTCTGTCTTTAACAGACAAGAGACGTCTAAAATTGATTTCAGCTTGTCGAAACCTTCAGTCACAATCATTCCCTTCGGTAGCCTTATGCATGGAAATTCTAGGTCTTATGACTGCTGCATCGGACGCGATCCCCTTTGCTCGTTTTCACATGCGACCTCTTCAGCTCTGTATGCTGAATCAATGGTGCAAGGATTACACAAAGATATCTCAATTAATATCTTTAAAACCGATTGTTCGACACTCTCTAACGTGGTGGACAGATCACCATTGTTTAATTCAGGGGGCTTCTTTTGTGCTTCCGACCTGGACTGTAATTTCAACAGATGCAAGTCTCACAGGTTGGGGAGCTGTGTGGGGATCTCTGACGGCACAAGGAGTTTGGGAATCTCAGGAGGTGAGATTACCGATCAATATTTTGGAACTCCGTGCAATTTTCAGAGCTCTTCAGTTTTGGCCTCTTCTGAAGAGAGAATCGTTCATTTGTTTTCAGACAGACAATGTCACAACTGTGGCATACATCAATCATCAAGGAGGGACTCACAGTCCTCTGGCTATGAAAGAAGTATCTCGAATTTTGGTTTGGGCGGAATCCAGCTCCTGTCTAATCTCTGCGGTTCATATCCCAGGTATAGACAATTGGGAAGCGGATTATCTCAGTCGCCAAACGTTGCATCCGGGCGAATGGTCTCTTCACCCAGAGGTATTTCTTCAGATTGTTCAAATGTGGGAACTTCCAGAAATAGATCTGATGGCGTCTCATCTAAACAAGAAACTTCCCAGGTATCTGTCCAGATCCCGGGATCCTCAGGCGGAGGCAGTGGATGCATTATCACTTCCTTGGAAGTATCATCCTGCCTATATCTTTCTGCCTCTAGTTCTTCTTCCAAGAGTAATCTCCAAGATTCTGAAGGAATGCTCGTTTGTTCTGCTGGTAGCTCCGGCATGGCCTCACAGGTTTTGGTATGCGGATCTTGTCCGGATGGCCTCTTGCCAACCGTGGACTCTTCCGTTAAGACCAGACCTTCTGTCACAAGGTCCTTTTTTCCATCAGGATCTGAAATCCTTAAATTTAAAGGTATGGAGATTGAACGCTTGATTCTTGGTCAAAGAGGTTTCTCTGACTCTGTGATTAATACTATGTTACAGGCTCGTAAATCTGTATCTAGAGAGATATATTATAGAGTCTGGAAGACTTATATTTCTTGGTGTCTTTCTCATCATTTTTCTTGGCATTCTTTTAGGATACCGAGAATTTTACAATTTCTTCAGGATGGTTTAGATAAGGGTTTGTCCGCAAGTTCCTTGAAAGGACAAATCTCTGCTCTTTCTGTTCTTTTTCACAGAAAGATTGCTATTCTTCCTGATATTCATTGTTTTGTACAAGCTTTGGTTTGTATAAAACCTGTCATTAAGTCAATTTCTCCTCCTTGGAGTTTGAATTTGGTTCTGGGGGCTCTTCAAGCTCCTCCGTTTGAACCTATGCATTCATTGGACATTAAATTACTTTCTTGGAAAGTTTTGTTCCTTTTGGCCATCTCTTCTGCCAGAAGAGTTTCTGAATTATCTGCTCTTTCTTGTGAGTCTCCTTTTCTGATTTTTCATCAGGATAAGGCGGTGTTGCGAACTTCTTTTGAATTTTTACCTAAAGTTGTGAATTCCAACAACATTAGTAGAGAAATTGTGGTTCCTTCATTATGTCCTAATCCTAAGAATTCTAAGGAGAAATCGTTGCATTCTTTGGATGTTGTTAGAGCTTTGAAATATTATGTTGAAGCTACTAAGTCTTTTCGAAAGACTTCTAGTCTATTTGTTATCTTTTCCGGTTCTAGAAAAGGCCAGAAAGCTTCTGCCGTTTCTTTGGCATCTTGGTTGAAATCTTTAATTCATCTTGCCTATGTTGAGTCGGGTAAAACTCCGCCTCAGAGGATTACAGCTCATTCTACTAAGTCAGTTTCTACTTCCTGGGCGTTTAGGAATGAAGCTTCGGTTGATCAGATTTGCAAAGCAGCAACTTGGTCCTCTTTGCATACTTTTACTAAATTCTACCATTTTGATGTATTTTCTTCTTCTGAAGCAGTTTTTGGTAGAAAAGTACTTCAGGCAGCGGTTTCAGTTTGAATCTTCTGCTTATGTTTTTCATTAAACTTTATTTTGGGTGTGGATTATTTTCAGCAGGAATTGGCTGTCTTTATTTTATCCCTCCCTCTCTAGTGACTCTTGTGTGGAAAGATCCACATCTTGGGTAATCATTATCCCATACGTCACTAGCTCATGGACTCTTGCTAATTACATGAAAGAAAACATAATTTATGTAAGAACTTACCTGATAAATTCATTTCTTTCATATTAGCAAGAGTCCATGAGGCCCGCCCTTTTTTTGTGGTGGTTATGATTTTGTATAAAGCACAATTATTCCAATTCCTTATTTTATATGCTTTCGCACTTTTTTATCACCCCACTTCTTGGCTATTCGTTAAACTGAATTGTGGGTGTGGTGAGGGGTGTATTTATAGGCATTTTGAGGTTTGGGAAACTTTGCCCCTCCTGGTAGGAATGTATATCCCATACGTCACTAGCTCATGGACTCTTGCTAATATGAAAGAAATGAATTTATCAGGTAAGTTCTTACATAAATTATGTTATTAAACAACATTCCTATTTACTTCTATTATCTAATTTGCTTCATTTTTTAGATATCTTTTGTTAAAGAAATAGCAATACACATAGGTGAGCCAATCATATGAGGCATCTAAGTGCAGCCACCAATCAGAAGCTACTGAGCCTATCTAGATATGCTTTTCAGGAAAGAATATCAAGAGAATGAAGCAAAATAGATAATAGAAGTAAATTAGAAAGTTGTTTAAAATGGTATTCTACATCTGAGTCATGAAAGAAAAAATTTGTGTTTAATGTCCCTTTAAGTGAGCAAACATTTTACAGTTGAGTGGCCCTTTTAAGGTTATTAAACATAATAATACATTTACATTTTTTCTAAAGCTCTACAGTTCTTCTGACATAGAACCTCTTAGATATTTTGTATTTAAAAGGATACTAAACAATAAATATATTTCATGCACCTCCCTCTAATCATTGGTGCGGCCATGTTGGAGCCTAAGTTACTCTGCAGGTATCTGCATTGGAATGTAGTGAAAGCTAGATTTTAACATGACGGCACTCGTGACTAGAGGCAGGAAATAAACTCAATGCTGTTATTATAAAATATATTTAGTGTTTAATGTCCCTTTAAAGGGACAGTAAACACCTTGTAATTGCAAGACATTCCTGTTGTGTTATCAGCCAAGTCTTAATGTTTTTAAAACACATTAACTTAATTTTTAGTGCAATTATTTTCAGTAGCCAAATTCCACCCTCCATTTGCCTTATTTGGAGGAGCCAATCTGGGCTTTAGTCCTCAGACAATAAGGCTGGTCATGGTATTAGTATAAATTATTCTGTTTAGATAGTGAACGATATGTAATAGGGTTAGCCTTGAGAAGTCAGCAGGTGCTTTTCCTGTTCTGAGAAGTAGAAATTACTTTCAGAGCTAAATTACATGAAAAGGGGGCAGCATTAAATAATGAAATACATTGTTAAATAAAATATTTATTTATACAAAATCTCAAGGTGTCTACTGCCCCTTTAACTTTTGATAAAGCCTCAATTAAAAGATTTTGTGCTTTTTGTGTGTTGCATTGTAAAATATATTAGTTTATTGTAAAACAACACATACTGAGAAGAGGCATGTATTGGTTTTATGCATGTGAAGTGTGTAAGTCTCTACCGGTAAATCAGTGGGAAATTCTGCTTTTCAGCCAATGAATAATCAGTCCTTAAGGCCCAGTTGCACTTCCTTCCTGTTAGCTTCTAAATCAAAATGAGCAACTTTAACTTTTTTCATTCAAAAAGATAGTAACATTTAAATAGTCCCCTGACATTTGTGGGCTAGCAATTTTAAAGGAACACCAAAAAGTAGAATTAATTTGATTGAATCTTATTTTACCTCTGCTGCCGTTACTGACCCAGCAACATGCTAACGTTGCTAAGATCAGTGCAGTGCAGGTTAGGCTGGGACACCCAGTGAAAGGGGCTGGGGAAATAGAAACAGCAGACACCCCCCTTCCCTTCCCTACATATGACAAGACTGATAGCATAAACAGGAGCCAGCAGGAGTCTGTAGACATCAGTATACATCTGACACTGTGGGCTTGGTTAGAAGTCTGAAAATCAGCACAATGTTTTTAAAAAATAAGCAAAACTAAACATTGTTACAAAAAACACTCCCAGATGGGCTATTTAAATGGATCATCTACAAAACCTTTCTGCAAAGAAAAATCTAGTGCACCATGCCCCTTTAAATACCTTATTGGAATTGTCATGATAAAGTAATGATTCAGACAACGCATGCACTACTTAAAACAAAATAAAACTTTAGTTTACTTCTATGTTTTGCCCCAGGAATCTGGGTATACCGCTCACGTACTTCATGATCTATTGATGTATTTGTCATTTCTGTGCAGCAATCCGCTCCGCATCCAAAGAGGTTCTGCAGAGTAAGAGCATGAGGCAGCTGCTGGAGGTCGTTCTTGCCTTTGGAAACTACATGAACAAAGGCCAGCGGGGCAACGCTTACGGGTTTAAAATCGGCAGCTTAAATAAGATCGCAGATACCAAATCCAGCATTGACAAGTAAGTCCTGAAACAATGCGCACGAGAGAGTGCGGATTACACCTCTTCTGGTTATGCTGCAAGTCTTACACCTGCATCTTGTATTAACCCTTCCTCTGCCCCTTACCGGACTTAGCCTTCGGGTGATACTGAGTCCCTCCCCCAGGTGATTAACCCTTTGGCTGCCATATATAGCTGCAGTGCCTTGCTGCCAAGGGGTTAAAAGACTTTCTTTTGAAGCTTTTGTACTAAACAGGAAATTCCTCTGCAACATTTTTTTAGGAAGAGATTCTATAATAAATTACCATATCCTTTAGGAAGCACTTGCATTTGGTTGCCAGTGGCCTAAGGGAGAGATTTTGTATACAGAATACAGAGTTAGATATATACCAGTTTCCCCTCCAACCCCGTGGGCTCGTCTGAAAGGGACCCCTGGAGCTTGGTATGAGGTAATGCCTGAAACATGATAGCATTCAGCTGTTTGATGAATAGGGAAGTCCTTGCAAGTTTTAATCCTGTAGAGGTTGTGGAGCCAGACTGCTTATTCTCCTGCTAGTTTTGAAAGTGAGAATACAACAATATTCATGAACGGTTGCAGAAAGTTTTTACTGATAGATTTTCAGCCATGTCTCACTTACATCTTTTTTTTTTTAACCTTTTAAAGATTTGGATGTTGTCAGGTGCTGCAAATGAAAGATTGTGCTCTTTAAATACTTAGATGTAAAATACAAAGAGGGAATTGTTGACATTGGATGAATAAATGTGTTTATTGGAACTCAGAAGTTCATTTTTCACAGATAAGCTAGGATACATTTTATATATAAATATGTGCACGTGTCAGGCACTCATGATTGCTGAGATTTTTTCAGCGTCTGAAATAGTTTTAAGAAGTAACAATTATGTAAATGAGTTCACTTCCTACATGAACAACACTTACACATATTCACTAACTTATATGCACGTACACTCACATTCACAAACACATATACACTCTCACATACACTCACAAACACATATACACTCTCACATACACTCACAAACACACATTCACTCTCACAAACACACATACGTATTTACACACTCACACATATGTATATTTAAAGACACTCACAACATTTTCTGAAGAGGAACAAAGAAAGGGCAACATTGAGGAACGTATACACAGTGGTTGGTAACGGCATCGTACTGGAGCAGATGAGACGCATCATGCTTACTTCACTTCACAATCGGAAGATGTCCTGTAGTGTCATCAGCTCAGAATTGGCAGAAACCAGTGGGACCCTGGTGCACCCTGGTAAAAGTGTGTTTTATGGCCAAAAAGCCGTACCTCCTATGTGTAAACAAGGCCAAGCGACTCCACTATGTATGAAAGCACAGGAACTGGGAAGCCGAAAAATGGCAGCAGGATCAGTGGACTGATTTGATATTGATATTGGCTGTAGCAGAAGTTTGTTTGCAAAAGGGCTGGAGAGCGGTACAAGAATGAGCGTCTGCAGGCAACAGGGAAGCATGGTGGAGGTTCCTTGCATGTTTGGGGCTGCATGTCTGCAAATGGAATTGGAGATTTGGTAAGAATGTATGGTCTCCTCAATGCTGAGAAGTACAGGCAGATACTTATACAGCCTGCAATACCATCAGGGAGGCATCTGATTGGCCCTAATTTATTCTGCAGCACGGTAATGACCTCAAACATAGAGCCAAATTCATTAAAAAACTATCTTCAGTGTAAAGAAGAGCAAGGAGTCCTGGAAGTGATATTGTGGCCCCTACAGAGCCCTGATATCATCAAGTCTGTCTGTTATTTCATGAAGAGACAGAAGCAACTGAGGTTGCCTCAATCCATTGAACAACTGGGGTTAGTTCTCCAAGATGTTTGGAACAATCGTCCTGCTGAGTTAACAACCTGTGTGCGAGTGTATCTAGAAGAACTGATGCTGCTTTGAAGGCAAAGGGTGGTCAAATATCAAATATTTTATCTAGATTTTTCTTCTGTTCACTCACTTTGCATTTTAATTGATAAAAGATAAACTATTAACATTTAAATGTATTCTTACTTTGCAGCATTTTTCACACTAGCTTAAATGTTTGTGCAGTACTGTATATATGTGTATGTATATACAGTATGTGATTGAGATATACATACATATATATATATATCTCAGTCTAGTATATACAGACAACAAGGCTAGTCGCTGCTGTAAAGTTAGTATAAAGTGAATTGTTTTGCAGTTTTTATCAGTTAAAGCCAATTAGGGACATGTATGTAGCAGGGTTATCCTTGAGAAGTGAGCAGCAGGGTGCATTTCAGGGTCTGAGAAAAAGAAATTACTCTATTTGCAGAGATAAAGTACATGAAAAGGGGGCAAAATAAGTAATGCAAATATATTGCAATGTTTCATTTGAATAAACATTTTTATATAAAAATCTCAAGGTGTTTACTGTCCCTTTAATAAGACCACAAACCATAATTAATCTACATTATATTTCTTCATCAGCATTGTGTTTCCTAGTTCCTATCAGATCAGACCTTAAAGCGACAGTAAACTTAAAAAATGTTACATGATTCTGCATAGTTCAGAACTATGTAACATTATCTTAGCGACAGCTTTAAAAATCTATAGATTTGAGAGATTTTAGCCCCCAATGTTAAACTTACCTCGTTTCCTCTCCAGGCTCTTCTGATCAGGTCTTAGTGTGCGCCCGATCGCACTATTGAACTAACTGTAGCTCACTACCAGACCAGAGTGGGAGCAAACTACCTTTAGTTCAATAGCGCAATTGGGCGCGCTGTGATTAAACCGGTTATTAGACCTGATCAGAAGAGCCGGGAGAGGAGCCATGGAGGCTAAAATCTTTAAAATATTTTGATTTTCAAAGCTGTCGCTAAGATAATGTGCAGAACTATGTAACGTATTAGTTTACTGTTCCTTTAACATATAGTGCATATATACAGGACATTGATATGTCATGGAGAGTAGTGATAATTAGGCTGTTGCGCTTGAGAAACAAAAACCGTAGGACCCAAATCCCAGAGTCTGACTTTTGTTATGTTTTGTTTGTGATTATTCAGCAATGTGTATTTTGTTACAGGAACGTCACCCTTTTGCACTATCTTATTACTGTGGTGGAGAAGAAGTATCCCAAAATTGTAAATTTGCATGAAGAGCTGCAGAGTATTCCTGGGGCTGCAAAAGTGAAGTAAGTGCTAAAGTACTACATAACCTAAATAAATAATCGGTGCAGGTAGGCAGGCTGGTGCTTATAGATAGTGGTCAGCAAAATGGTAATAGTGTTGGTCCTGGTTGTGACAGAGAAGCAAGAACTCCCTTCCTGATAAAGCACTTCAAGGCGCGACTCTAGAGCGTAAAAAGGTCATCACAAGCGATAAATTACGTTTGAGGCTCGTACTGGTGCTGTTGTGGGGGAAATGAGCATTTTCTTCTACTTGTTGCTGCTTTTCTTATTGAAAGGCACCTTGTGCTTTGACAGCTGGTGGGGCCGCAGCTATGAATGGTGTTGCTGCTCCTTATAATAATATTGGTACCAAATGCAGTGCACATCTCTAGCTGGCACGAGGTAGAAATCCCATGTGCACATACTGCCGTGTAATTACCCCCTTAATGACCACAATGTACCCTGTATGTCACTGGTCGTTAAGGGTTTTTTCAGGACATAATAGCACAAGTCTAGCAAGAACACGCTATTAATGCCCTCCCTCCAGCAGGCTTTGTGGAATAGAGCAGTCTCAACGCTGGTGACAAGACCGCGCTATAAAACAATCAAGTCCCAAAAAAAGGCCAGCGACATACAGGGTACGTCGCTGGTCCTTAAGGGGTTAAATTGTAGCCAAGAGATGAGATTAGGCAACCAGGACATGAACTTGGAAGATGAGACAAAATCTTTCTGAAAAGCTAGTAATGAAGTCCTCTTTCTGTTCACAACCAGGAATCTGAGATATAAATGACGCTCGCCCAAAGAGCTGACAATCTGCAGTTCATAGAATTAGATATTAACAATGTCATGAGCTCTCGGGTAAACTTGCAGTTATTTCCTGACGTTATTCTGCACTTGTTCGTTTCAGTATGACAGAACTGGAGAAAGAAATCAGCACTTTAAGGAATGGCTTGAAATCTGTGGAGAGTGTAAGTCTGTTTCTAACTGAACATGTTATGTAACACAATGCAAAGCTTTCAGCAGGTTAAAAAACTTTCAGGTAAAGCACTGGTTACTAATATTTGGATTTTGCGGGGGCCGCTTTACATTGGACACACTTATGATAAATAGCATTTGATTACAATTACATTAGTAGATAAGTTTTCGTATAAATGCATGTAACTGTGTGTGCTAGCAAGATATATAACCGTGTATTAACAAAGTGTAGCACTGATTACTGATGTCTGTTTTCTGCTCAGTAGTGCAGAGGGCAACACTACTAGATCTCCCATTGATAGGTCAATTAAATAAATGTTGTTAAAGGGACAGTCTACACCTTAGTCATCTTAAAGTTTTACCTTAGATTAGGGCTGCAACTAACGATTATTTCTCCAACATAGGTGTGTCCGGTCCACGGCGTCATCCTTACTTGTGGGATATTCTCTTCCCCAACAGGAAATGGCAAAGAGCCCAGCAAAGCTGGTCACATGATCCCTCCTAGGCTCCGCCTACCCTAGTCATTCTCTTTGCCGTTGTACAGGCAACATCTCCACGGAGATGGCTTAGAGTTTTTTAGTGTTTAACTGTAGTTTTTATTATTCAATCAAGAGTTTGTTATTTTGAAATAGTGCTGGTATGTACTATTTACTCAGAAACAGAAAAGAGATGAAGATTTCTGTTTGTATGAGGAAAATGATTTTAGCAACCGTCACTAAAATCCATGGCTGTTCCACACAGGACTGTTGAGAGCAATTAACTTCAGTTGGGGGAACAGTGAGCAGTCTCTTGCTGCTTGAGGTATGACACATTCTAACAAGACGATGTAATGCTGGAAGCTGTCATTTTCCCTATGGGATCCGGTAAGCCATGTTTATTACGATCGTAAATAAGGGCTTCACAAGGGCTTATTAAGACTGTAGACTTTTTCTGGGCTAAATCGATTCATTATTAACACATATTTAGCCTTGAGGAATCATTTTATTTGGGTATTTTGATATAATAATATCGGCAGGCACTGTTTTAGACACCTTATTCTTTAGGGGCTTTCCCAAAGCATAGGCAGAGCCTCATTTTCGCGCCGGTGTTGCGCACTTGTTTTTGAGAGGCATGGCATGCAGTCGCATGTGAGAGGAGCTCTGATACTTAGAAAAGACTTTCTGAAGGCGTCATTTGGTATCGTATTCCCCTTTGGGCTTGGTTGGGTCTCAGCAAAGCAGATACCAGGGACTGTAAAGGGGTTAAAGTTCAAAACGGCTCCGGTTCCGTTATTTTAAGGGTTAAAGCTTCCAAATTTGGTGTGCAATACTTTTAAGGCTTTAAGACACTGTGGTGAAAATTTGGTGAATTTTGAACAATTCCTTCATGTTTTTTCGCAATTGCAGTAATAAAGTGTGTTCAGTTTAAAATTTAAAGTGACAGTAACGGTTTTATTTTAAAACGTTTTTTGTACTTTGTTATCAAGTTTATGCCTGTTTAACATGTCTGAACTACCAGATAGACTGTGTTCTGAATGTGGGGAAGCCAGAATTCCTATTCATTTAAATAAATGTGATTTATGTGACAATGACAATGATGCCCAAGATGATTCCTCAAGTGAGGGGAGTAAGCATGGTACTGCATCATTCCCTCCTTCGTCTACACGAGTCTTGCCCACTCAGGAGGCCCCTAGTACATCTAGCGCGCCAATACTCCTTACTATGCAACAATTAACGGCTGTAATGGATAATTCTGTCAAAAACATTTTAGCCAAAATGAACACTTATCAGCGTAAGCGCGACTGCTCTGTTTTAGATACTGAAGAGCATGACGACGCTGATAATAATGTTTCTGAAGGGCCCCTAACCCAGTCTGATGGGGCCAGGGAGGTTTTGTCTGAGGGAGAAATTACTGATTCAGGGAACATTTCTCAACATGCTGAACCTGATGTGATTACATTTAAATTTAAGTTGGAACATCTCCGCATTCTGCTTAAGGAGGTATTATCCACTCTGGATGATTGTGACAAGTTGGTCATCCCAGAGAAACTATGTAAAATGGACAAGTTCCTAGAGGTGCCGGGGCTCCCAGAAGCTTTTCCTATACCCAAGCGGGTGGCGGACATTGTTAATAAAGAATGGGAAAGGCCCGGTATTCCTTTCGTCCCTCCCCCCATATTTAAAAAATTGTTTCCTATGGTCGACCCCAGAAAGGACTTATGGCAGACAGTCCCCAAGGTCGAGGGAGCGGTTTCCACTTTAAACAAACGCACCACTATACCCATAGAGGATAGTTGTGCTTTCAAAGATCCTATGGATAAAAAATTAGAAGGTTTGCTTAAAAAGATGTTTGTTCAGCAGGGTTACCTTCTACAACCAATTTCATGCGTTGTCCCTGTCGCTACAGCCGCATGTTTCTGGTTCGATGAGCTGATAAAGGCGGTCGATAGTGATTCTCCTCCTTATGAGGAGATTATGGACAGAATCAATGCTCTCAAATTGGCTAATTCTTTTACCCTAGACGCCACTTTGCAATTGGCTAGGTTAGCGGCTAAGAATTCTGGGTTTGCTATTGTGGCGCGCAGAGCGCTTTGGTTGAAATCTTGGTCGGCTGATGCGTCTTCCAAGAACAAGCTACTTAACATTCCTTTCAAGGGGAAAACGCTGTTTGGCCCTGACTTGAAAGAGATTATCTCTGATATCACTGGGGGTAAGGGCCACGCCCTTCCTCAGGATCGGCCTTTCAAGGCAAAAAATAAACCTAATTTTCGTCCCTTTCGTAGAAACGGACCAGCCCAAAGTGCTACGTCCTCTAAGCAAGAGGGTAATACTTCTCAAGCCAAGCCAGCTTGGAGACCAATGCAAGGCTGGAACAAGGGAAAGCAGGCCAAGAAACCTGCCACTGCTACCAAGACAGCATGAAATGTTGGCCCCCGATCCGGGACCGGATCTGGTGGGGGGCAGACTCTCTCTCTTCGCTCAGGCTTGGGCAAGAGATGTTCTGGATCCTTGGGCGCTAGAAATAGTCTCCCAAGGTTATCTTCTGGAATTCAAGGGGCTTCCCCCAAGGGGGAGGTTCCACAGGTCTCAGTTGTCTTCAGACCACATAAAAAGACAGGCATTCTTACATTGTGTAGAAGACCTGTTAAAAATGGGAGTGATTCATCCTGTTCCATTAAGAGAACAAGGGATGGGGTTCTACTCCAATCTGTTCATAGTTCCCAAAAAAGAGGGAACGTTCAGACCAATCTTAGATCTCAAGATCTTAAACAAGTTTCTCAAGGTTCCATCGTTCAAGATGGAAACCATTCGAACTATTCTTCCTTCCATCCAGGAAGGTCAATTCATGACCACGGTGGATTTAAAGGATGCGTATCTACATATTCCTATCCACAAGGAACATCATCGGTTCCTAAGGTTCGCATTCCTGGACAAGCATTACCAGTTCGTGGCGCTTCCTTTCGGATTAGCCACTGCTCCAAGGATTTTCACAAAGGTACTAGGGTCCCTTCTAGCTGTGCTAAGACCAAGGGGCATTGCTGTAGTACCTTACTTGGACGACATTCTGATTCAAGCGTCGTCCCTTCCTCAAGCAAAGGCTCACACGGACATAGTCCTGGCCTTTCTCAGATCTCACGGATGGAAAGTGAACGTGGAAAAGAGTTCTCTATCTCCGTCAACAAGGGTTCCCTTCTTGGGAACAATAATAGACTCCTTAGAAATGAGGATATTTCTGACAGAGGCCAGAAAAACAAAGCTTCTAGACTCTTGTCGGATACTTCATTCCGTTCCTCTTCCTTCCATAGCTCAGTGCATGGAAGTGATCGGGTTGATGGTAGCGGCAATGGACATAGTTCCTTTTGCGCGCATTCATCTAAGACCATTACAACTGTGCATGCTCAGTCAGTGGAATGGGGATTATACAGACTTGTCTCCGAAGATACAAGTAAATCAGAGGACCAGAGACTCACTCCGTTGGTGGCTGTCCCTGGACAACCTGTCACAAGGGATGACATTCCGCAGACCAGAGTGGGTCATTGTCACGACCGACGCCAGTCTGATGGGCTGGGGCGCGGTCTGGGGATCCCTGAAAGCTCAGGGTCTTTGGTCTCGGGAAGAATCTCTTCTACCGATAAATATTCTGGAACTGAGAGCGATATTCAATGCTCTCAAGGCTTGGCCTCAGCTAGCGAGGGCCAAGTTCATACGGTTTCAATCAGACAACATGACAACTGTTGCGTACATCAACCATCAGGGGGGAACAAGGAGTTCCCTAGCGATGGAAGAAGTGACCAAAATCATTCTATGGGCGGAGTCTCACTCCTGCCACCTGTCCGCTATCCACATCCCAGGAGTGGAAAATTGGGAAGCGGATTTTCTGAGTCGTCAGACATTGCATCCGGGGGAGTGGGAACTCCATCCGGAAATCTTTGCCCAAGTCACTCAGCTGTGGGGCATTCCAGACATGGATCTGATGGCCTCTCGTCAGAACTTCAAAGTTCCTTGCTACGGGTCCAGATCCAGGGATCCCAAGGCAGCTCTAGTGGATGCACTAGTAGCACCTTGGACCTTCAAACTAGCTTATGTGTTCCCGCCGTTTCCTCTCATCCCCAGGCTGGTAGCCAGGATCAATCAGGAGAGGGCGTCGGTGATCTTGATAGCTCCTGCGTGGCCACGCAGGACTTGGTATGCAGATCTGGTGAATATGTCATCGGCTCCACCTTGGAAGCTACCTTTGAGACGAGACCTTCTTGTTCAGGGTCCGTTCGAACATCCGAACCTGGTTTCACTCCAGCTGACTGCTTGGAGATTGAACGCTTGATCTTATCGAAGCGAGGGTTCTCAGATTCTGTTATCGATACTCTTGTTCAGGCCAGAAAGCCTGTAACTAGAAAGATTTACCACAAAATTTGGAAAAAATATATCTGTTGGTGTGAATCTAAAGGATTCCCTTGGGACAAGGTTAAGATTCCTAAGATTCTATCCTTCCTTCAAGAAGGATTGGAAAAAGGATTATCTGCAAGTTCCCTGAAGGGACAGATTTCTGCCTTGTCTGTGTTACTTCACAAAAAGCTGGCAGCTGTGCCAGATGTTCAAGCCTTTGTTCAGGCTCTGGTTAGAATTAAGCCTGTTTACAAACCTTTGACTCCTCCTTGGAGTCTCAATTTAGTTCTTTCAGTTCTTCAGGGGGTTCCGTTTGAACCCTTACATTCCGTTGATATTAAGTTATTATCTTGGAAAGTTTTGTTTTTAGTTGCAATTTCTTCTGCTAGAAGAGTTTCAGAATTATCTGCTCTGCAGTGTTCTCCTCCTTATCTGGTGTTCCATGCAGATAAGGTGGTTTTACGTACTAAACCTGGTTTTCTTCCAAAAGTTGTTTCTAACAAAAACATTAACCAGGAGATTATCGTACCTTCTCTGTGTCCGAAACCAGTTTCAAAGAAGGAACGTTTGTTGCACAATTTGGATGTTGTTCGCGCTCTAAAATTCTATTTAGAAGCTACAAAGGATTTTAGACAAACATCTTCCTTGTTTGTTGTTTATTCCGGTAAAAGGAGAGGTCAAAAAGCAACTTCTACCTCTCTCTCTTTTTGGATTAAAAGCATCATCAGATTGGCTTACGAGACTGCCGGACGGCAGCCTCCCGAAAGAATCACAGCTCATTCCACTAGGGCTGTGGCTTCCACATGGGCCTTCAAGAACGAGGCTTCTATTGATCAGATATGTAGGGCAGCGACTTGGTCTTCACTGCACACTTTTACCAAATTTTACAAGTTTGATACTTTTGCTTCTTCTGAGGCTATTTTTGGGAGAAAGGTTTTGCAAACCGTGGTGCCTTCCATTTAGGTGACCTGATTTGCTCCCTCCCTTCATCCGTGTCCTAAAGCTTTGGTATTGGTTCCCACAAGTAAGGATGACGCCGTGGACCGGACACACCTATGTTGGAGAAAACAGAATTTATGTTTACCTGATAAATTACTTTCTCCAACGGTGTGTCCGGTCCACGGCCCGCCCTGGTTTTTTTTTAATCAGGTCTGATAATTTATTTTCTTTAACTACAGTCACCACGGTACCATATGGTTTCTCCTATGCAAATATTCCTCCTTAACGTCGGTCGAATGACTGGGGTAGGCGGAGCCTAGGAGGGATCATGTGACCAGCTTTGCTGGGCTCTTTGCCATTTCCTGTTGGGGAAGAGAATATCCCACAAGTAAGGATGACGCCGTGGACCGGACACACCGTTGGAGAAAGTAATTTATCAGGTAAACATAAATTCTGTTTTTCATAATCGATTAATCGGCCGATTATTTTTTCGATTAATCGACTAATCGGATAAAAAGAGATCATACAAATATAAACTTCAGACTAAAACTTTACATTAACACAACTGTTTCTTCAATTTTTAAGCAGCAGAGCACAGTTTTATAATTATACAAAACCACAAACTGTTTGAAAAGAGGTAGAACTAGAAAGAGTTAGACTATCACTGTTAATAACATTCTGTTACTCACTCTTTCAGAAACTTTGCATTGAAATGCAAAAATCTCAATATGTCCACATGCTTCTAGCTAAGGCTGGTTCTCTGTTTGCAGCTATATTTCCTGCTGCAGAGAAAAGGCTGTTGAGGTGTATAAGTAGGGTTTTGCCAATTTCACCAAACTGGGATATTTATCTTTGTTAGCTCTTCATCAATGCTAAGTGTTTTCTACCTTGGCAAGGGGCCTCTCAATAAAGTAACCCTTGACTTCATTCTAACATAAAAATATCTTGAATATCTATATGCAATGGTAAATAACCAGCTATAAGGTTAGGGGAAATATCTAGTCCGCTCTAAAAATAACGAATATATACTTATAAAGGTTGAATCTGGTACATATTATCACAATTTATTAAAAATATAAAAAAAAACAATAAAAAAACAAAATCAGAAGCACTAAGGACTGTATATCAATAACAGGACAAAGCCTTACACATTTATTTATACAGTACATATAATCAGCAATAGCAATCAATACACTAATAATTGTGCAAACAGATAATAGTGCACATCAATTTAAATAACTCCCATCAATCTAGGGGCTAGGTGTAGATAACAAGCTCAGCACTATATCATGAAAAGCATAGTTCCAAATCACCAGATTTAATATAAACAATCCAAATGATGACTATTATATCTGGGTTGCACATAAGCCAGGGGTAGTTGTAAACGTATACTGTCCTGAAAAAGTGAAAAGTAGACGTCTGTAGATGTCCTTTAGGCTAAGGACATAACCATAAAACACAATGCCATATGCAGGGGCTCATTAGAGTGAAGCAGCTGGTGTTGTGCACAGACCAACTAATTGCAAACCAACTAATCAATTAATCGATTACGAGATTCGTTGACAACTATTTTCATAATCGATTATTATCGATTATGACGATTAGTTGTTGCAGCTCTACCTTAGATTAAGTTGCAAATAGCCTCCTGCACTTTTTCTATATCGTGCAGCAGGAACAGTAAAAAAGTTATTTTAAAATATTTCTGGTCACTTTGAAATGGCTGCCAAGCTCCGCCCACTGATGACGTCACGGTCTGGATTGCATTAAATGCTTCACTAATTACAAAAGACTCGCTAGTTGGATTAACAGACTGCAATGCTAATTAGTGCCTAGCTGCAGCCCTATATGACAGTTTCAGAGGCACATATAGCGCTTATGCCAGATGCAGCCCTATATGACAGTTTCAGAGGCACATATAGCGCTTATGCCAGATGCAGCCCTATATGACAGTTTCAGAGGCACATATAGCGCTTATGCCAGATGCAGCCCTATATGACAGTTTCAGAGGCACATATAGCGCTTATGCCAGATGCAGCCCTATATGACAGTTTCAGAGGCACATATAGCGCTTATGCCAGATGCAGCCCTATATGACAGTTTCAGAGGCACATATAGCGCTTATGCCAGATGCAGCCCTATATGACAGTTTCAGAGGCACATATAGCGCTTATGCCAGATGCAGCCCTATATGACAGTTTCAGAGGCACATATAGCGCTTATGCCAGATGCAGCCCTATATGACAGTTTCAGAGGCACATATAGCGCTTATGCCAGATGCAGCCCTATATGACAGTTTCAGAGGCACATATAGCGCTTATGCCAGATGCAGAAAGATGCGTTTTTCGGCTACAAATTACTGATTTGTACATAAACCTTCTAGTATTTTAGACTCCACAAGTAATTTAAAATCAATTGAGGACATTAAAAAGTCTTTAAAGGAACTTAACATAACTTTAATGATGCCCTAAATATTATTTTCTGATTCAGATAGGGAGAGTAATTTTAAACAACTTTCCAGTTTGCTTCTATTGTCTAATTTGCTTTGTTCTCCTCGTATACGTTGTTGAAAAGCATATCTAGGTAGGATGAGAAGCAGCAATGCATTACTGGGAGCTAGCTGCTAATTGGTGACTGCACCTATATGCATCTCTTCATTGGCTCTCCTGTTTCTTCAACAAACAATACCAAGAGAACAAAGCAAATTTGATAATAGAAGTAAATAGCAAAGATGATAAAAAGCGTGTTCTTTATCTGAATCATGAAAAAAAAAAAAATCATGCCCCTTTAATTACAAGGCTTTCTGTTATCTTGCAAAAAAAATATTAACCATGTAAGACGACATTGGCCTATTGTTTGCTCTGACAAAAAATGTCTTATCTTATAACCCTTCCTGAGTCCAATTAGGGAGAGTTATGTAGCAGGGCTGGGCTTGTGATGTCTGCAGTGTGCATTTGTAATTCTCACAATTGAAAACCCCACAGTTTCAAGAGTTAAATTGCAGGAAAATGGTATAAAAATAATAAATGTATATTTTGTTTCTTTACATTTTATATGGACAGTAAACACCTTATATAAAGTGCATTTTGGGAAGTCTCCCTAAGTGTGATGCGGGAATCCAGACGTGGACCCGTTGCTCAGTGTGCCTAGAGGGATATGGCTGCACCTCACTGACGAGGCCCACACTAGGCCGAAACGTACGTCTGGGGTTTTGCCGTTTTCCTTGTTCAGAGAGGGATTGCCTGGTATTTTGGGGCTGGACTGTACTGTGAAGTCAGGATCAGACTGATATGCTACAGGAAAGTTCTTCTCTGTAAAAGGCACATATTGAGCAAAAAGAGGCTGCTTCTAGGGTGGTAACTAGCCATAGAACAAGCTATTATACTATTGTTCGTTCCCAGGTTGAGCGCTTCTCTCTTTTTATTTATGCAAATTATGACACTTAGGGAAGTCTCCCTAAGTGTGATGCGGGAATCCAGACGTGGACCCGTTGCTCAGTGTGCCTAGAGGGATATGGCTGCACCTCACTGACGAGGCCCACAATAGGCCGAAACGTACGTCTGGGGTTTTGCTGTTTCCTTTGTTCAGAGAGGGATTGCCTGGTATTTCGGGGCTGGACTGTACTGTGAAGTCAGGATCAGACTGATATGCTTCAGGAAAGTTCTTCTCTGTGAAAGGCACATGTTGAACAAAAAGAGGCTGCTTCTAGGGTGGTAACTAGCCGTAGAGCAATCTATTATGCTATTGTTCGTTCCCAGGTTGAGCGCTTCTCTCTCTTTATTTCTCCTTTTATTTATGCACATTATATAAAGTGTTTAGTTCTGTGTAATGAAATAACTTTGCAATATACTTGCATTATTTATTTTGTCTCTTTTCATGTAATTCAGCTCTGAACATTGTGGAATTTCTTTTTCTTATAAAAATCCTCCTGCTGACCTCTCAAAGCTAACCCTGCTACATATATGTCCCTAATTGCCTTTATCAGATAACCACTGCAAAGCAATGCACTTTATACTAACTTTATGGCCGCAGATACCTGCAGACTAAATCTTTCATACACGCCACACACACAAACACACACATGACACACGCATAACACATGCATGACACTACACTTGGCAGTTTTAGCGTGCGTCAGTGCATGCCATTTTAGTGACTGAGTAAAGTTTTTTTTAAAGATACTTTGTGGCAGATCTACACTTTTGTTGATTCATGTATTTGTGCGCTTGCACATGCCCTGTCAGTAAATGTCTCGCTCTCCTTGCTAGGAGCTGGATTATCAGAAGACGCAGCCGACACTGCCAGGGGACAAGTTTGTGTCTGTGGTCAGCCAGTTCATTACCGTAGCCGGCTTTAGCTTTTCTGATGTGGAGGAGCTTCTAGCAGAATCTAAGGAATTGGTGAGTTTCTCTGTGAGCAAAGACGTGTATGTATGTATGTGTGTGTGTGTCAGTGTGTGTGTATATACAGGGAGTGCAGAATTATTAGGCAAATGAGTATTTTGACCACATCATCCTCTTTATGCATGTTGTCTTACTCCAAGCTGTATAGGCTTGAAAGCCTACTACCAATTAAGCATATTAGGTGATGTGCATCTCTGTAATGAGAAGGGGTGTAGTCTAATGACATCAACACCCTATATCAGGTGTGCATAATTATTAGGCAACTTCCTTTCCTTTGGCAAAATGGGTCAAAAGAAGGACTTGACAGGCTCAGAAAAGTAAAAAATAGTGAGATATCTTGCAGAGGGATGCAGCACTCTTAAAATTGCAAAGCTTCTGAAGCGTGATCATCGAACAATCAAGCGTTTCATTCAAAATAGTCAACAGGGTCGCAAGAAGTGTGTGGAAAAACCAAGGCGCAAAATAACTGCCCATGAACTGAGAAAAGTCAAGCGTGCAGCTGCCAAGATGCCACTTGCCACCAGTTTGGCCATATTTCAGAGCTGCAACATCACTGGAGTGCCCAAAAGCACAAGGTGTGCAATACTCAGAGACATGGCCAAGGTAAGAAAGGCTGAAAGACGACCACCACGGAACAAGACACACAAGCTGAAACGTCAAGACTGGGCCAAGAAATATCTCAAGACTGATTTTTCTAAGGTTTTATGGACTGATGAAATGAGAGTGAGTCTTGATGGGCCAGATGGATGGGCCCGTGGCTGGATTGGTAAAGGGCAGAGAGCTCCAGTCCGACTCAGACGCCAGCAAGGGGGAGGTGGAGTACTGGTTTGGGCTGGTATCATCAAAGATGAGCTTGTGGGGCCTTTTCGGGTTGAGGATGGAGTCAAGCTCAACTCCCAGTCCTACTGCCAGTTTCTGGAAGGCACCTTCTTCAAGCAGTGGTACAGGAAGAAGTCTGCATCCTTCAAGAAAAACATGATTTTCATGCAGGACAATGCTCCATCACACACGTCCAAGTACTCCACAGCGTGGCTGGCAAGAAAGGGTATAAAAGAAGAAAATCTAATGACATGGCCTCCTTGTTCACCTGATCTGAACCCCATTGAGAACCTGTGGTCCATCATCAAATGTGAGATTTACAAGGTGGGAAAACAGTACACCTCTCTGAACAGTGTCTGGGAGGCTGTGGTTGCTGCTGCACGCAATGTTGATGGTGAACAGATCAAAACACTGACAGAATCCATGGATGGCAGGCTTTTGAGTGTCCTTGCAAAGAAAGGTGGCTATATTGGTCACTGATTTGTTTTTGTTTTGTTTTTGAATGTCAGAAATGTATATTTGTGAATGTTGTTGAGATGTTATATTGGTTTCACTGGTAAAAATAAATAATTGAAATGGGTATATATTTGTTTTTTTGTTAAGTAAACTAAAAACTACTTCCAAAACTATTCAGCTTTGATATTAATGAGTTTTTTGGGTTCATTGAGAACATGGTTGTTGTTCAATAATAAAATTAATCCTCAAAAATACAACTTGCCTAATAATTCTGCACTCCCTGTATATATATATATATATATATATATATATATATATATATATATATATATATATATATATATATATATATATATATATATATATATATATATATGTGTGTGTGTGTGTATGTATATATATATATATGTGTGTGTGAAATTCATGCCGCTGATGTTTTTATTTGTAATATCAGTACACAGTGCACACAGGACCTGATAACGTGTTTAATTTGTATCCTGTTCTGTAACTCGATCCAAACTCCACATGTTGGTACCAGATTATCTAACATCTTGGAATTATGAAACACGCTTACAAAATTACAAATTTGCAGTAATGTTTGGTCTGTGTGCGTTTATCTGAACATACAGATCAGCTACTAAATAACTAGACATATTTTTTACAGTTGAATAGCTAAATGAAACGCATTGCTTAGTGTTCTAGAACAAGAAGTCGTGTGACACTAGGATAAAAGCAAATTTGTAGGGTTTTTTTTTTTTTTTTTAATGCTTGGGCAATGAAATATCTACATAGCATGTGTGCGACTTTTACTAAAGGGACAATAAACTCAAATACCTCTCCCATTAAATGAATCAAGACTGTGCCTTTTTTGTAAAATAAGTTAGAATATTGTTGGACTATCCCCAGTAGAGGCTGTAATGTCTCCATCATACTTATAATTGACCCTGCAACAGTTTGCATTAGTATTGCTTAAAGGGACAGAGTACTGTACAATTGTGTTTCCAGTGACTTATACCAGCTGCAGAGTATAAAATGTATTAGAAATTGCTCCTTTATATTTATTTTTGTACACTTTAAAATAAAATCACAACCCATTAAAATGGGATGAGCTTGCAGCAAAAGCAGACATCCTTATGCTATCATTCTATAAACACAAATGTTTCCTTGTCTCTGTTTGTATATACAAAGCCTAATACTAAGAGAGAACAATTGCAAGTTTGCAGCTATGGCAAATGACCACATTAATGTAAAGGAGCAATTAAAATGAAATATACTACAGCAGGCAAAATCTCCAGCAAAAGAGATTAGTAACATGGAGTATCTCTCTTTATTTGCTAAACCTTGTACAAGGTGCCAATAAAATGAGTAGATTTTAAAACCTTTATTTGTACGCAGCTCTTTTGCAGCACAGTGCTTAATTGTGAATATATTAGCTATGCACACACAAACAATGACTTTACTGTCTCTTTCAAGTGGTTTTGAGTGAACAATGTACAAAAAGAATCATAAAACACACATTTGGTTTTAATAGACGACCATGTGGCGGTAACTGGGAACAAAGCAATTAGAGAGCGCTGCTCAAACCTTCTTCCGATTCTGTTTTCTGTAAGAACATTTGGCTTCCTAGTTTTCCTGCTGCTCGTTAGCTGCGAAGTTGTACAGCCAGTACCCAGCATGCACTTGCGTATCTGATATTATAACACAAATATGACATCACTAGCACACACAGGATTATTTAATGTCACCATTAGGTAGAAAAGGATTTTATATGTCTGATGTTTTGTTCCTCTAGTTTGTGAAATCTACAAAACACTTTGGGGAAGAGGCCAGCAAAATGCAGCCTGACGAGTTCTTTGGGATTTTCGATCAGTTTCTTCAGGCGCTATCAGAAGCCAAACAGGAGAACGAGAACATGAGGAAGAAAAAGGAAGAGGAGGAACGTAGAATTCGCATGGAAGCTCAGGTATGTAATACTATCTCTGTGGGAATATCCTGAGACGCGATACACATATCAAGATATCTATTTATACTGTACATAAGCACACTTCCGGCAAACAGCGCAGCTTGCAAAACTCGAAGGACCCCTTTTCTATAAAGCTCTTTCGCCCAGGCGGGATTCTCTAAAATGATCTGTGAGTACTAAGTCTTTCACAGGGTTCTCTATAAGCAAATTTTACCTTGATAGCTGCATATGTTGCTATGGGATATAAGCAACATTTATATATCTAAATCAGAGACACACTCTTTAAAATATAGTTATCAATAGAATAAGCAGTTTAAAAAGTGTATATAAATTCATATAAAATGCATTAAAATTCATATTAAAGTATGCAGACAAATTCTAATTTAAATTACAAGTAAAGTTCTTATATAAAGGGACATTAACTCTTTGTGCCTTTTTGATGTAGTGTACACACAGTACACTGGGCACGGGGGGGGGGGGGCAGAAGGGATTTGCCTTCCTATGGTAAGGGAGCACTTAATGTGCTTCTTTACTAAATGAAGCCAGATCGGGATTGTTAGACGTATCACAGTCTGTAAAGATCTTGCAGTGGAGCCGTTGGGGGTAAAGAGGGAGTCTGATGAGTGGCCTATCGCAGGAGGGGGAGGGAGGGATCCCTACACTACAGAAAAACTGCTGGCTAGGAGGGGGAGGTGGGTCTCTACACTACAGAGAAATATAAAAGAATATTGTGACCGCTGCAGGCTTTCCTGTTTTATCTCAGCAAATGCGAGCTGGCCATTTTTGTCTCAAACTGCACTAGACACCTATTACACTGATGCAAAATACACGTACACACAACTAGTCGTTTAAGCTGGAAATACCACAGTTTGATTTGTATTTGATTTAGATTTGTTATAGTCACTGCCCCCTGTGAGGGCGTCATTGCTTTCTGGGTGGGGCGGCTCACCTCTCTGTGAGCGGTAGTGTCATGATTTCACTTCTCGCTGGTGAGTTAGGATCCTAAGTGGCAACGCTAGAGAGAGTAGCGTGGTTTAACCAGCTTTTTTGGGAGCATAATATTTGTTGTAGTTTTATTAATGTATTGTAGGAACGTGACAATTGTTTGCCCAAGAACATCTTCACTACCTCTTTGGAAACAAAGAGATTAAAAGAACATGGTTGGCCAATATAGAATAATATAGTCAAATAAAAAATATATAAAAATAATAATTAAAATTTGTGTTCTACTAGATCTGCTAACTAGATGTGTTGAGCTAGCTGCCACTGTTCCGTAAGCAAAGGATAACAAGAGAATGAAGCACATTTGATAACAGAAGTAAACTAGAAAGTTGATTAAAATTGTATGTGCTATCCGAATTACAAAAGAAAATGTTGGGGTTTCCTTTCCCTTTAAACAACTTTAACTCTAATTTGCTTTGTTCTATTGGCATCCCAGCAATGAATTGCTTCTTCTTCAACAAAGGATACAAAGTGAGCAAAGCAAATTAGATAATAGAAGTAAATTAGAGTGTTATTTAAAATGTCATGCTGTATCTTAATCTTGAAAGAATGATTTTGGGTTTTATGTCCCTTTAACTTTTGTCCTATCATTGAGCCCAGAGTAAAATAAATACATTTATCTCTATTAGATATCCAATCCCTTCCTGGCTTAATCATAACACGGCCTCTGCACTATCTTTGTGCACAAATAATGTGAGCGATATTTATACCAGGGGTGGGTAATCTCCCAGACCGAAGGGTTCCCTGTGTCCTTAAACAAAAACCTTATCCCTGACCATAATCCTCAGATCTAACCTTACCCATGCATATGTAAAGGGATGTGCATACGTACATATGCTGTCAGTGAGCCGTGCACCAGCATTCAAACGCCACAGCCTCTCAGTGCTTGTATGATACAAATTATTCACTGTTGTATTTCACACCACCGCCAGCTCTGTGACAAACTCACACATAGCATATGTGCGTATGCTGCTGAATCAGTAATAACTTTTACTAGATGTATATTGCATAAATGCTTCTACTTGAAATTGCAATGCACCCATACTCATTTCAGTGTTTATCCTTGTAAGTATTTATTATTATGCAATTATTGCATTTTGAGTGTAATGTCCCCTTAAAGGGACATGAAACCCAAACATTTTCTTTTAAGATTCAAATAGAGCATAGTATTTTAAACACATTTCAAATTCACTTCTATTATCAAATTTGCTTCGTTCACTTGATATCCATTGTTAAAAATCATATCTAGATAGGCTCAGGAGCTTTGAGCTAGCTGCTGCTTGGTGGCTGCAAATAATATGTCTATTGTCATTGGCTCACCGCTGTCTTCAACTAACTCCCAGTGATGCATTGCTGCTCCTTTTAATAAAGGATAAGATAAGAAAGTTGTGGGTTTCATGTCCCTTTAAGCTACAGAAAGCAATATACAGCACACTTTTGTGACTCATTTCCTGTCAAAATCTGTTTGTAAAATGAGTTGCAGTTCTGCATAATTTAGTTTTTCTTCTTGTTTCAGCTTAAAGAGCAGCGGGAGAAAGAGAGGAAAGCCAGGAAGGCAAAAGAGAACGGGGAGGAGGAGGGAGAGTTTGATGACCTGGTGTCGGCCTTACGATCGGGTGAAGTGTTTGACAAGGACCTTTCCAAACTGAAACGGAATCGCAAACGTATAAACAACCCAATAACAGAAAGCAGCCGGGAGAGGCCGGTCACAAAACTCACTTATTAATCCCCCTCTAGATGCTTCCTGTATTCTATAACACTGCCTTGTACGTGCGTCTGTATAAGACTGAGAGCAACGTGTGTACATATGTACATTATGTAAAATAATATGTGCACACATATATGTATATAGTTTGAAAGAGGCTGTGCGCATACCAAATGTGTGAGTATTGCAGTATTCTGTATATTTGTGTACAGAACGTCACATGTATACACACCCACTGTGAGTAGGAAATCCTTTTTTTTTTTTTTTTTTTAAATACAAAATAATTTTTCTAGTGCAAAAGCACAAAGCAGAACCTGCAAGAAAGAAGGCAAAAAGCATTCCTTATAAACAATCTGCAAGAATGGTGGTAAATAGCATTGCTTACCAAGTGCAATACCCAAATAAAAAGCATTGCTAACCATGTGCAAGACCCGAATACAAAGCATTGCTTACCAAGTGCAATACCCGGATACAAAGCATTGCTTACCATGTGAAAAACCCAAGGTAAAGAGATTTGCTTACCAACTGCAAGACCCAAGGTAAAGAGCATTGCTTACCCAAGTTAAAGAGCGTTGCTTACCAACTGCAAGACCCAAGGTAAAGAAAAGAGCGTTGCTTACAAACTGCAAGACCAAGGTAAAGAGCATTGCTTACCCAAGTGCAAGACCCAAGGTAAAGAGTGTTGCTTACCAACTGCAAGACCCACGGTAAAGAGCTTTGCTTACCAACTGCAAGACCCACGGTAAAGAGTTTTGCTTACCAACTGCAAGACCCAAGGTAAAGAGCATTGCTTACCAACTGCAAGACCAAAGGTAAAGAGCATTGCTTACCAACTGCAAGACCCAAGGTAACGAGCATTGCTTACCAACTGCAAGACCAAAGGTAAAGAGCATTGCTTACCAACTGCAAGACCCAAGGTAAAGAGCGTTGCTTACCAACTGCAAGACCCATGGTAAAGAGCGTTGCTTGCCAACTGCAAGACCCACCAAACAATAAGCTGCAATTATGACGGCACAAAGCATTGCTTACCAACTGCAAGAAATACTGTAAACCTGTTTCTCACAAACAAACTGCAAGAAAACCGCAACAAAAGCGCAGCTATCAGACACATGGATCCGTTTGTTGCTGGATTATTTTGGATACCATTCAGTTATTGAGGATTATAAATTAGTCTCCCAGTTTTAAAAGTTGGAGAAGAAACTGCAAAACCTGTTTTATATTAACCAAAGCAAAATAAAATAGAACCAATATATAATTTATCTTGTGCATCGTTTTCTTCAGTGTTTCAAGACTGGGACACTAATAGATAAATCCAAACGTTGGTGCTCCTTTCAAAAACAATAATGGACCAATATCTGTACTGACATTATGCATATTAAACACATATAATAACAGAAATAGCACTGATCTATCATCTCATTACTACTGAACGCATGATTTGGCTTCCAATAAGTTTAGGATTATTTTTTTTTAAAAAGGTGTTTTTGATTGAACAATATTTAAATTCACTATTATGTTGTCAAGAAAAGTGCTCATTGCTTTTTTTTTTTATGCTGGAACATTTAATAGGCCAACACGAAGCTTTGCAACTTAGCTGTCCATCAATAAAACATTCCTACTTAGATCAATGATACAGTTAAGAATAATACGCTGGTTTTATAGCGAGTTACAGCGGAATGTAGCACCAAAAGGAATATCACTGACTCCAAAATCCAAAATGGTTGCCATTGAAGCAGTTTTGCCATCTCATTGGATGAACCTTACCCCAATCTCTAGCCCTAAACCTGTCTTAGATCTGTCTTCAGGATGTCATTGAAACTGTTGCCAGGATATTGTGTCTGGATGTCTTATGGTATCATTCATGGTTTCCTTTACCAACTTGCTCAATCTGTAAGAGACGTCTCAGGGACCTCTGATTACATCTTTCGAAAGATTGTGACTTTATAAACAAGCTGAGATTACGTTAATTACAATATTCTTGCCATGTTGCTGGATATATTATCTGTTCTCGATCTGAATGCGGCTATGAATATGCTACTGGTTTTAAAGGGATTATATGACCCCAAGACAGGATACATTTAAAGGGACATAAACCCCAAAACAATTATTTCATGATTCAGATAGAAAATACAATTTAAACAACTTTCCAGTGTTCTTCTATTATCAGATTATCTTAATTTTGTTGAAAATCAGGAAGGTAAGTTCAGGAGTGTGCACGTGTCTGCAGTAATCAGTGGCAGCAGTTTTGCAGCAATGTTATACATTAGCAAGAGCACTAGAGGGCAGCACTATTTCCTGTCATGTATTACTAATGTTATACATTAGCAAGAGCACTAGATGGCAGCACTATTTCCTGTCATGTAGTACTAATGTTATACATTAGCAGGAGAACTAGATGGCAGCACTATTTCCTGTCATGTAGTACTGTTATACATTAGCAAGAGCACTAGATGGCAGCACTATTTCCTGTCATGTAGTACTAATGTTATACATTAGCAAGAGCACTAGATGGCAGCACTATTTCCTGTCATGTAGTACTAATGTTATACATTAGCAGGAGCACTAGAGGGCAGCACTATTTCCTGTCATGTAGTACTGTTATACATTAGCAAGAGAACTAGATGGCAGCACTATTTCCTGTCATGTAGTACTGTTATACATTAGCAAGAGCACTAGATGGCAGCACTATTTCCTGTCATGTAGTACTAATGTTATACATTAGCAAGAGCACTAGATGGCAGCACTATTTCCTGTCATGTAGTGCTAATGTTATACATTAGCAAGAGCACTAGATGGCAGCACTATTTCCTGTCATGTAGTGCTAATGTTATACATTAGCAAGAGCACTAGATGGCAGCACTATTTCCTGTCATGTAGTACTAATGTTATACATTAGCAAGAGCACTAGATGGCAGCACTATTTCCTGTCATGTAGTACTAATGTTATACATTAGCAAGAGCACTAGATGGCAGCACTATTTCCTGTCATGTAGTACTAATGTTATACATTAGCAAGAGCACTAGATGGCAGCACTATTTCCAGTCATGTAGTACTAATGTTATACATTAGCAAGAGCACTAGATGGCAGCACTATTTCCTGTCATGTAGTGCTAATGTTATACTTTAAGAAGAGCACTAGATGGCAGCACTATTTCCTGTCATGTATTACTAATGTTATACATTAGCAAGAGCACTAGATGGCAGCACTATTTCCTGTCATGTAGTACTAATGTTATCTATTTGCAAGATCACTAGATGGCAGCACTGTTTCCTGTCATGTAGTACTAATGTTATACATTAACAAGAGCACTAGACGGCAGCACTATTTCCTGTCATGTAGTACTAATGTTATACATTAGCAAGAGCACTAGATGGCAGCACTATTTCCTGTCATGTAGTGCTAATGTTATACTTTAAGAAGAGCACTAGATGGCAGCACTATTTCCTGTCATGTATTACTAATGTTATACATTAGCAGGAGCACTAGATGGCAGCACTGTTTCCTGTCATGTAGTACTAATGTTATACATTAACAAGAGCACTAGACGGCAGCACTATTTCCTGTCATGTAGTACTAATGTTATACATTAGCAAGAGCACTAGATGGCAGCACTATTTCCTGTCATGTAGTGCTAATGTTATACTTTAAGAAGAGCACTAGATGGCAGCACTATTTCCTGTCATGTATTACTAATGTTATACATTAGCAGGAGCACTAGATGGCAGCACTATTTCCTGTCAGTAGGACTAATGTTATCTATTTGCAAGATCACTAGATGGCAGCACTGTTTCCTGTCATGTAGTACTAATGTTATACATCAGCAAGAGCACTAGATGGCAGCACTATTTCCTGTCATGTAGTACTAATGTTATACATTAGCAGGAGCACTAGATGGCAGCACTATTTTCTGTCAGTAGGACTAATGTTATCTATTTGCAAGATCACTAGATGGCAGCACTATTTCCTGTCATGTAGTACTAATGTTATCTATTTGCAAGATCACTAGATGGCAGCACTATTTCCTGTCATGTAGTACTAATGTTATCCATTAGCAAGAGCACTAGATGGCAGCACTATTTCCTGTCATGTAGTACTAATGTTATACATTAGCAAGAGCACTAGATGGCAGCACTATTTCCTGTCATGTAGTACTAATGTTATACATTAACAAGAGCACTAGATGGCAGCACTATTTCCTGTCATGTAGTACTAATGTTATACATTAGCAGGAGCACTAGATGGCAGCACTATTTCCTGTCATGTAGTACTAATGTTATACATTAGCAAGAGCACTAGAGGGCAGCACTATTTCCTGTCATGTAGTACTAATGTTATACATTAGCAAGAGCACTAGATGGCAGCACTATTTCCTGTCATGTAGTGTTCCAGACATGTGCACACTATCTAGATATCTCTTCAACAAAAAATAACATGAGAACAAAGCAAATTTTATAATAGAAGTAAATTGAAAACCTTTTTGTTAAATTGTATTCTCTATATAAAAATGAAAGAAAAATAATTGGGTTTCATGTTCCTTTAAATGGTCACTAAGGATAAAATATATAACAATTAATAGGCATGTGCATTTGGATAGTTAGTGGGGATCTTAATGCGGAAGTAAGGAGCCGCTCATTCCCTTCAGATATTTTCGCAGCCGGATCGATTCCTGTAAAAGATCCCTACTCTAAACGATCTGTGCTAATCCAAATCTTACAGTGGGGATCTTTTACAGGAATCGATCCGGCTTGGAAAACATCCGAATGTAACGAGCGGCTCCTTACTTCCGCATTCGAATCCTCAATAACAATCCGAATGTGCAGCCCTAACATTAATCAGATGTCTAAAAAAATCTAATTTAGAATTCATGTTTAAAAACAGTTTTTTGCTTCTTCTTGCATTTTACTGAGTGTAAATGCAGCTAAAATGTTGCTTATACCCTTTAAAGCAGAAAAGTTAAATTAATTAAAGGGACATTACAATGTTTGTTTCTTTGTTGCATTTACAAGAGGGTATTTTTAAAATCTATTTTTGAATTTTTTACTGAAATAAAACTACATTTTGATTTTGTGCTGATGGAGATGTGTCCCAATAGAAGTGGGAGTTTTCCTTATCAGCCAATGAACAGTTCCCCTAGGTATGATTATACATTTATAAAGTTTTGGGTTTTTTACATAATCCTTTTTCTGTTGAAAACTAAAAATAATAAAAAATGTGATTTGTTTAATTGCTGCTCTTTCATACAAACTACAACAATTTGTATTAAATTGTTTACAAATAACTCCTTTGTCTTTATATCGGCATTTAAAATAGCTGCCTTTGGTATTCCTACCTATATTGTTTCTATACTTAAAGGGCCACTAAACCCAAAATCATTCTTTCATGATTCAGATAGAGAATAGAAATTTAAACAACATTACAATTTACTTCTATTTATTTTGCTTCATTTTTTAGATATCCTTAGTTGAAGAAAAAGCAATGCACATAGTGAGCCAATCACATGAGGCTTCTATGTGCAGCAACCAATCAGCAGCTAGTGAGCATATCTAGATATACTTTTCAGCAAAGAATATCAAGAGAATAAAATAAATTAGATAATATAAGTAAATTAGAAAGATGTTTAAAATTGCATTCTCTTTCTAAATCATGAAAGAAAAAATGTGGGTGTCATGTCCCTTTAAGTATAGGCTATTGACAAGCTATGAAAACACAGGCAGCAGAAGAAATTACACTCCAAGTGGGGAGTAGGAAAGAGAAAGTTGTAAAATGTTAATTCTCATTTGTTCTTATTGTATATAGACAAAAAAAAAAGAAAGGGAAGCATTTGAGTGATAAGATAAGGATGTCTGATCTCTCTGTAAGCTTAGCCTATTTTGATGGGTTGTGGTTACAAAGAACCCATCCAGCTATTTAATTTACAAAAAGAAACACTAAGGAGGAATTTATCTTACATTTTATACTCTGCAGCTTGTATGACAAGTCATTGGGAAAACATTAAGGGGAAACCAATTTTAAAGTACAAGGTCCCTTTAATGGGGTTTCAGCCATACTGAATTGTGCTTTAATAATGCTTTTTAACATATTAGGAAAATGAAAAAAATAAAGTTTTTTTTTAACAGTTTTATTGAGATATATATATGGAAAATTATTTAAAAGACTAGTTATACAAGGGAAGGAGCCATTAAGCAAAATTCAATACTAAACTATTGGTAAAAAAAAAGTCATATTGGTAAAATTGCTGTTACTGAACTGATAAATATAATCCTTTCTTGGGGGCATAACATTCTTTTAAATCTTATAACAAATTCTAAACAATCTAACTTTGTTTTTCTTCAAAATTTATACCCAAGAATAATACATTCCTTAAATCAATCTTACTGCAGATAAAAAAACTGCATCTTACCGCTATATAGAACACAGCTATCCACTGAAGGTTAACCAATACAGTAACTGTAAGGAGACGAGGGTTTTTTTTGTTTTTTTGTGATTTCTTTTTTTGTTTTTTTCCAACTGCACTTTGTAGTCACTTTTTTTTGTTTAATTTAGTCACGTAATAATTAGTGTGTGATTCACTATGTTCCAGTAATGTTTTACAAAAAAAAACTGTGAAAAAAAAAATATTGAGCTGCGTATTTTCACTAAAAATGTATAAACCTAAATCCATGATCCTATAAAATGCAAAATTGTTTTACATATCACCGTTGTAACTTAAATTGTGTTAACATTTTTAAAGTGCCTATTTATGTTTTTTTATACGTTTCAGACACTTGCTTAAAAAATGCAGGCGTTTGAAAATTAAGTTTGTGATTTTTTTGTTGTTGGTGTAAGTAAACTATATATAAAAAAAGCCAAATCCAGATTTTTTTTAATTTTTTTTTTTTTTTTAAATCTACATTTTTTGCAAAATGTAAGCGAGTAAACTACTGCGGTTTAAGTGGCCTGCAGACTGCCGTTGACGGGCTTTTTCTAGGTGCCAATGCAGAATGATGTTTTTAGGTCAGTGCTAATGTAAGTTGCGGTTCTGTAATGCTGAACATTTTTTTTTTATTATTTTTTTTTTTTAAATGGCTCAAAAAATAATGAACCCCTGATTATTTGTAACTGTGTCTGTCTGTCACAGGCTTTGAGCTTAGTAGTAATTATAGTTGTAGGAGCAAAACCTGTTAGTAGCAGAACTGAAAAAAACACTGTTTTTATTATAATGTACATTTAACAATGGAAATATGCAATAAAGACAGTAATTCTTTCATGTGTATAAAAACTGAATTATTATGAAGTTGCACAATACAATAAAACTAAGCTATGTTGTACAGTGCTGAGATTAAAAATTTAATGAACATAAATTAATCTTAAAAAATATGATTAAAGGGACATGAGTTATAAAATGAGACTTTAAGGGGTCAATTTATCAAAGGCTTCGCAAGCCTTTTCGACCCACTACGGCTGCAGTTTCTCACAAGAGAACCTGCACGCAGTGCACGCTGTATTTAACAAGCAGTGGTCTTCAGACCGCTGCTTCCCTAATCTTTGGCCACCTCTAAATTGGCGAAATTGAATCTCTGCGATCTAGTCTGATCGGGGAGATTGACAGCTCCTGCCCGTGCATGATTGGCTGTGCTCGGGCAAGAGGCGGGATTGCATGCAAGCGCAAAATAGCGCTCGTGTGCAATGCTGAATTCCGCCAGGGGAATTCAGCCTGCCAGAGGCAAGCTGTGGTGGACATGATCGCGTATGTGCGCCCCTGTCCGCCTCAGCTTGATAAATCACCCTCTTCCAGCACTGTAAGGTCCTCAAGTAATTCTAAAAAGACAGATTTTGATATAATTCTCTAAGGGGCGTTCCCTATATTTCTGGAATTAAGAGTGAAGCAATATAACACTGTATAACGTTTAGTTACATTTACACTTTGTGTTTTGTATATTATATTACTTTAGACTTAAGCTTTTTCTTTTGTTTTTGTTTTTCTTATTGAGGCAGAAAAAAGTAAAATAAATTTACATTCCATTCATGTAAAACAGTTTAAATGCCAAAATACAGAATTATTGTATATTATTACATGAGTAATATCTTCATGAGCATAAGACATAAAGCAAATTGTGGTTTACACCTTATTTTACACCAAGATATATCACGTTACAATTTTCATATAAATAATGCATTAGTCTTCTCCTGATAATCTCCTCAATTACCTTAATATATTGTTTAATAAAAAAATCTGATAACAAAAGATTAACACCTAGATTTAGAGTTCTGCGGCCAAAGGGGTGCGTTAGCTACGCTGGCTTTTTTCTTGCCGCACCTTTTAAATACCGCTGGTATTTAGAGTTCACAGAATGGCTGCTTTAGGCTCCAAAAAAGGAGCGTATAGCATATTTATCGCAACTTCAACTCTCGATACCAGCGGTGCTTACGGACGCGGCCAGCTTCAAAAACGTGCTTGTGCACGATTCCCCCATAGAAAACAATGGGGCTGTTTGAGCTGAAAAAAAACCTAACACCTGCAAAAAAGCCGCGTTCAGCTCCTAACGCAGCCCCATTGTTTTCTATGTGGAAACACTTCCTACGTCTGCACCTAACACTCTAACATGTACCCCGAGTCTAAACACCCCTAACCTTACACTTATTAACCCCTAATCTGCCGCCCCCGCTATCGCTGACCCCTGCATATTATTTTTAACCCCTAATCTGCCGCTCCGTACACCCCCGCCACCTACATTATGCCTATGTACCCGTAATCTGCTGCCCTAACATCGCCGACCCCTATATTATATTTATTAACCCCTAATCTGCCGCCCCCAACGTCGCCTCCACCTAACTACACTTATTAACCCCTAATCTGCCGACCGGACCTGAGCGCTACTATAATAAATGTATTAACCCCTAATCTGCCTCACTCCCGCCTCAATAACCCTATAATAAATAGTATTAACCCCTAATCTACCCTCCCTAACATTGCTGACACCTAACTTCAAGTATTAACCCCTAATCTGCCGACAGGAGCTCACCGCTACTATAATAAATTTATTAACCCCTAAAGCCAAGTCTAACTTTAACCCTAACCACCCCCCTAAATTAAATATAATTTAAATCTAACGAAATAAATTAACTCTTATTAAATAAATTATTCCTATTTAAAGCTAAATACTTACCTGTAAAATAAACCCTAATATAGCTACAATATAAATTATAA
Source organism: Bombina bombina (assembly GCF_027579735.1). NCBI lineage: Eukaryota > Metazoa > Chordata > Amphibia > Anura > Bombinatoridae > Bombina > Bombina bombina. The sequence continues at coordinate 38,904,863 of NC_069499.1, read as the reverse complement.
TTATATTATAGCTATTTTAGGATTTATATTTATTTTACAGGTAACTTTGTATTTATTTTAACCAGGTACAATAGCTATTAAATAGTTAAGAACTATTTAATAGCTAAAATAGTTAAAATAATTACAAAATTCCCTGTAAAATAAATCCTAACCTAAGTTACAATTAAACCTAACACTACACTATCAATAAATAAATTAAATTAAATACCTACAATTACCTACAATTAAACCTAACACTACACTATCAATACATTAATTAAATACAATACCTACAAATAACTACAATTAAATAAACTAAAGTACAAAAAATAAAAAAGAACTAAGTTACAAAAAGTAAAAAAATATTTACAAACATTAGAAAAATATTACAACAATTTTAAACTAATTACACCTACTCTAAGCCCCCTAATGAAATTACAAAGCCCCCCAAAATAAAAAAAATGCCCTACCCTATTCTAAATTACAAAAGTTCAAAGCTCTTTTACCTTACCAGCCCTGAACAGGGCCCTTTGCGGGGCATGCCCCAAGAAATTCAGCTCTTTTGCCTGTAAAAAAACACATACAATACCCCCCCCCAACATTACAACCCACCACCCACATACCCCTAATCTAACCCAAACCCCCCTTAAATAAACCTAACACTAAGCCCCTGAAGATCTTCCTACCTTATATTCACCTCACCGGGTATCACCGATCGGTCCTGGCTCCAAAATCTTCATCCAACCCAAGCGGGGGCTGGCGATCCATAATCCTGCGGCTGAAGAGGTCCAGAAGAGGCTCCAAAGTCTTCATCCTATCCGGGAAGAAGAGGCGATCCAGACCGGCAACCATCTTGATCCAAGCGGCATCTTCTATCTTCATCCGATGAGGAACGGCTCCATCGTGAAGACCTCCAGCGCGGATCAATCTTCTTCCGACGACGTCCAACTGAAGAATGACGGTTCCTTTAAGGGACGTCATCCAAAATGGCGTCCCTCGAATTCCGATTGGCTGATAGGATTCTATCAGCCAATCGGAATTAAGGTAGGAAAATTCTGATTGGCTGATGGAATCAGCCAATCAGAATCAAGTTCAATCCGATTGGCTGATCGGATCAGCCAATCGGATTGAGCTCGCATTCTATTGGCTGTTCCGATCAGCGAATAGAATGCGAGCTCAATCTGATTGGCTGATCGGATCAGCCAATCGGATTGAACTTGATTCTGATTGGCTGATTCCATCAGCCAATCAGAATTTTCCTACCTTAATTCCTAGACAAAGTAAAAATTATTACTTCTTTACGTTCTTTGCACCTTTCTTCCTTTTGGAAAAGTTCAGCTAATAGAATTGTTCTCTTTATGCGCCCTATCCAATAATTGTATTGACTATTATGATCCTATCTCTTAATCTCTCTCCCCTTACTTTCTCTGCCCCCTAACCCATCTCCTTTTCTACTCCTTCCTGTCACCTTAGAGCTTGCCCTTATTCTCTTATTCTTTTGAATAAAAGTATCCTTTCCAGTATCATAAATTATAAAAAAAAATATATAATTATAATGAACAAACATCTCCTCACTCTCTTCCCCTACTTCTAAATATATGTCCGTTCTCCTTTTAACTTCTCATTAAGAAAGTATTTTTTTTTTTTGTGCAAATGGTTTTAGCAGCTGCTTTCCTTCTTAATATAAGGAGAGTCCACGGCTTCATTCCTTACTGTTGGGAAATACTGAACCTGGCCACCAGGAGGAGGCAAAGACACCCCAGCCCAAGGCTTAAATACCTCTCCCACTTCCCCTATCCCCCAGTCATTCTTTGCCTTTCATCACAGGAGGACGGCAGAGAAGTGTCAGATTTTGGAGTTGTTCCTCAGGAAGGGTATCTGCCCTTCGATATGGGACTGGTATTTTAAGTAGCTTTGTCAGCCTCTCAGTGAGAACATTGACGAAAGTTAGTCTGGAGATGCAGGGAGAGTCTTTCTGCGAACCCATCCAGACTGCTGCTAACAGCTTTTTAAGCAACCAGTGTTGACGAGTTTCACTGCCTGCTTTCTTCAGTCCATGTCAGGAGCGATGCTACAAGACTGTCACACTTGAGAGGCTGGGTTTCTGTTCCACAGCACGGATTCTGGTAAGATCAACAATTTCAACATAAGTAAAAATTGAAATGAAGACAGGGTCACAGTGTGACTCCTTTTATCTTTACAGAATCGTGGGTTAATATCTCCTGAGGGAGGTTTTTGAACAGTGGGGATTAATCAAATGTTTTCTTTGATTTATGCTGCTTTATGTGAGATTTATTTGGGGCTCAAAGACTGTTATGCGGTAATGGAACATACAGGTGTTTTACTTTAACTTTAAGTAGCCTGGCACGCTTTTTCTCATAGCAGGAGCAGTTCTGCATTGCGCACCACGTGACCGGGTGTGGTCACACTTTCGTTTTCTCTTTCCTGACCGAGCTAACTGTCGGAGAGGTTGCTTCTTTCTTCTGTTAAGTGTGATCAGTCCACGGGTCATCATTACTTCTGGGATATTACTCCTCCCCAACAGGAAGTGCAAGAGGATTCACCCAGCAGAGCTGCATATAGCTCCTCCCCTCTACGTCACTCCCAGTCATTCTCTTGCACCCAACGACTAGATAGGATGTGTGAGAGGACTATGGTGATTATACTTAGTTTTATATCTTCAATCAAAAGTTTGTTATTTTAAAATAGCACCGGAGTGTGTTATTATCTCTCTGGCAGAGTTTGAAGAAGAATCTACCAGAGTTTTTGTTATGATTTTAGCCGGAGTAGTTAAGATCATATTGCTGTTTCTCGGCCATCTGAGGAGAGGTAAACTTCAGATCAGGGGACAGCGGGCAGATGAATCTGCATAGAGGTATGTAGCAGTTTTTATTTTCTGACAATGGAATTGATGAGAAAATCCTGCCATACCGATATAATGTCATGTATGTATACTTTACACTTCAGTATTCTGGGGAATGGTACTTCACTAGAATTACACTGTAAGAAATACATAAAGCTGTTTAATAACTAGAGATTATGTTTAACGTTTTTGCTGGAATGTAAAATCGTTTTCATTTACTGAGGTACTGAGTGAATAAATGTTTGGGCACTATTTTTCCACTTGGCAGTTGCTTAATCTGTTTTCTGACAGTTTCTGTTCTCCCTCACTGCTGTGTGTGAGGGGGAGGGGCCGTTTTTTGGCGCTTTTACTACACATCAAATATTTCAGTCAGCAACTCGTATTCCCTGCATGATCCGGTTCATCTCTACAGAGCTCAGGGGTCTTCAAAACTTATTTTGAGGGAGGTAATTTCTCTCAGCAGAGCTGTGAGAATTATAGTTTGACTGAGATAAAAAACGTTTATTCTGTAATTTGTTTCCTGCTTTCAGAATTTGTTATCTTTGCTAATGGGATTAAACCTTTGCTAAAGTTGTGTTATTTACAAGGATTGAGGCTATAACTGTTTCAATTTATTAATTTTCAACTGTCATAGATCTTCTGTGCTTCTTAAAGGCACAGTACGTTTTAATATTATTCTAATTGAATTGTATTTCCAAGTTACAAGTTTATTTGCTAGTGTGTTAAACATGTCTGATTCAGAGGATGATACCTGTGTCATTTGTTGCAATGCCAAAGTGGAGCCCAATAGAAATTTATGTACTAACTGTATTGATGCTACTTTAAATAAAAGTCAATCTGTACAAATTGAACAAATTTCACCAAACAACGAGGGGAGAGTTATGCCGACTAACTCGCCTCACGTGTCAGTACCTACATCTCCCGCTCAGAGGGAGGTGCGTGATATTGTAGCGCCGAGTACATCTGGGCGGCCATTACAAATCACATTACAGGATATGGCTACTGTTATGACTGAGGTTTTGGCTAAATTACCAGAGCTAAGAGGTAAGCGTGATCACTCTGGGGTGAGAACAGAGTGCACTGATAATATTAGGGCCATGTCAGACACTGCGTCACAGGTGGCAGAACATGAGAACGGAGAGCTTCATTCTGTGGGTGACGGTTCTGATCCAAACAGACTGGATTCAGATATTTCAAATTTTAAATTTAAACTGGAAAACCTCCGTGTATTACTAGGGGAGGTGTTAGCGGCTCTGAATGATTGTAACACAGTTGCAATACCAGAGAAAATGTGTAGGTTGGATAAATATTTTGCGGTACCGACGAGTACTGAGGTTTTTCCTATACCTAAGAGACTTACTGAAATTGTTACTAAGGAGTGGGATAGACCCGGTGTGCCGTTCTCACCCCCTCCGATATTTAGAAAAATGTTTCCAATAGACGCCACCACAAGGGACTTATGGCAAACGGTCCCTAAGGTGGAGGGAGCAGTTTCTACCTTAGCTAAGCGTACCACTATCCCGGTGGAGGATAGCTGTGCTTTTTCAGATCCAATGGATAAAAAATTAGTGGGTTACCTTAAGAAAATGTTTGTTCAACAAGGTTTTATATTGCAACCCCTTGCATGCATTGCGCCGATCACGGCTGCAGCGGCATTCTGGATTGAGTCTCTGGAAGAGAACATTGGTTCAGCTACTCTGGACGACATTACGGACAGGCTTAGAGTCCTTAAACTAGCTAATTCATTCATTTCGGAGGCCGTAGTACATTTTACTAAACTTACGGCGAAGAATTCAGGATTCGCCATTCAGGCACGCAGGGCGCTGTGGCTAAAATCCTGGTCAGCTGATGTTACTTCTAAGTCTAAATTGCTTAATATACCTTTCAAAGGGCAGACCTTATTCGGGCCCGGGTTGAAAGAGATTATCGCTGACATTACAGGAGGTAAAGGCCATGCCCTGCCTCAGGACAAAGCCAAAGCCAAGACTAGACAGTCTAATTTTCGTTCCTTTCGTAATTTCAAAGCAGGAGCAGCATCAACTTCCTCTGCACCAAAACAGGAAGGAGCTGTTGCTCGCTACAGACAAGGCTGGAAACCTAACCAGTCCTGGAACAAGGGCAAGCAGACCAGGAAACCTACTGCTGCGCCTAAAACGGCATGAATTGAGGGCCCCCGATCCGGGATCGGATCTAGTGGGGGGCAGACTTTCTCTCTTCGCCCAGGCTTGGGCAAGAGATGTTCAGGATCCCTGGGCGCTAGAGATAATATCTCAGGGATACCTTCTGGACTTCAAATACTCTCCTCCAAGAGAGAGATTTCATCTGTCAAGATTGTCAACAATCCAGACAAAGAAAGAGGCGTTTCTACGCTGCGTACAAGAGCTCTTGTTAATGGGAGTAATCCATCCAGTTCCACGATCGGGACAGGGGTTCTACTCAAATCTGTTTGTGGTTCCCAAAAAAGAGGGAACTTTCAGACCAATCCTGGACTTAAAGATCCTAAACAAATTCCTAAGAGTTCCATCGTTCAAGATGGAGACTATTCGGACAATTTTACCTATGATCCAAGAGGGTCAGTACATGACCACTGTAGATTTAAAAGATGCTTACCTTCACATACCGATTCACAAAGATCATTATCGGTACCTAAGGTTTGCCTTCCTAGACAGGCATTACCAGTTTGTGGCTCTTCCATTCGGATTGGCTACAGCTCCAAGAATCTTCACAAAGGTTCTGGGTGCTCTTCTGGCGGTACTAAGACCGCGGGGAATCTCGGTAGCTCCATACCTAGACGACATTCTGATACAAGCTTCAAGCTTTCAAACTGCCAAGTCTCATACAGAGTTAGTGCTGGCATTTCTAAGGTCACATGGATGGAAGGTGAACGAAAAGAAAAGTTCACTCGTTCCACTCACAAGAGTTCCCTTCATGGGGACTCTTATAGATTCTGTAGAAATGAAGATTTACCTGACAGAGGACAGTCTAACAAGACTTCAAAGTGCTTGCCGCACCCTTCATTCCATTCAACACCCGTCAGTGGCTCAATGCATGGAAGTAATCGGCTTAATGGTAGCGGCAATGGACATAGTACCCTTTGCACGCTTACACCTCAGACCACTGCAACTGTGCATGCTAAGTCAGTGGAATGGGGATTACTCAGACTTATCCCCTTCTCTGAATCTGGATCAAGAGACCAGAAATTCTCTTCTATGGTGGCTTTCTCGGCCACATCTGTCCAGGGGGATGCCATTCAGCAGACCAGACTGGACAATTGTAACAACAGACGCCAGCCTTCTAGGTTGGGGTGCCGTCTGGAATTCTCTGAAGGCTCAGGGACAATGGAGTCAGGAGGAGAGTCTCCTGCCAATAAACATTCTGGAATTGAGAGCAGTTCTCAATGCCCTCCTGGCTTGGCCCCAGTTGACAACTCGGGGGTTCATCAGGTTTCAGTCGGACAACATCACGACTGTAGCTTACATCAACCATCAGGGAGGGACAAGAAGCTCCCTAGCTATGATGGAAGTATCAAAGATAATTCGCTGGGCAGAGTCTCACTCTTGCCACCTGTCAGCAATCCACATCCCGGGAGTGGAGAACTGGGAGGCGGATTTCTTAAGTCGTCAGACTTTTCATCCGGGGGAGTGGGAACTTCATCCGGAGGTCTTTGCCCAAATACTTCGACGTTGGGGCAAACCAGAGATAGATCTCATGGCGTCTCGACAGAACGCCAAGCTTCCTCGTTACGGGTCCAGATCCAGGGATCCAGGAGCAGTCCTGATAGATGCTCTGACAGCACCTTGGGACTTCAGGATGGCTTACGTGTTTCCACCCTTCCCGTTACTTCCTCGATTGATTGCCAGAATCAAACAAGAGAGAGCATCAGTGATTCTAATAGCACCTGCGTGGCCACGCAGGACTTGGTATGCAGACCTGGTGGACTTGTCATCCTGTCCACCTTGGTCTCTACCTCTGAAACAGGACCTTCTGATACAGGGTCCCTTCAAACATCAAAATCTAACTTCTCTGAAGCTGACTGCTTGGAAATTGAACGCTTGATTTTATCAAGACGTGGGTTTTCTGAGTCAGTTATTGATACCTTAATACAGGCTAGGAAACCTGTTACCAGAAAGATTTACCATAAGATATGGTGTAAATACCTATATTGGTGTGAATCCAAAGGTTACTCTTGGAGTAAGGTTAGGATTCCTAGGATATTGTCTTTTCTACAAGAAGGTTTAGAAAAGGGTTTATCTGCTAGTTCATTAAAGGGACAGATCTCAGCTCTGTCCATTCTGTTACACAAACGTCTGTCAGAAGTTCCTGACGTCCAGGCTTTTTGTCAGGCTTTGGCCAGGATTAAGCCTGTGTTTAAAACTGTTGCTCCACCATGGAGTTTAAACCTTGTTCTTAATGTTTTACAGGGCGTTCCGTTTGAACCCCTTCATTCCATTGATATAAAGTTGTTATCTTGGAAAGTTCTATTTTTAATGGCTATTTCCTCGGCTCGAAGAGTCTCTGAATTATCAGCCTTACATTGTGATTCTCCTTATTTGATTTTTCATTCGGATAAGGTAGTCCTGCGTACTAAACCTGGGTTCTTACCTAAGGTAGTTACTAACAGGAATATCAATCAAGAGATTGTTGTTCCTTCTTTATGCCCAAATCCTTCTTCAAAGAAGGAACGTCTACTGCACAACCTGGATGTAGTCCGTGCTCTAAAATTTTACTTACAGGCAACTAAGGAATTTCGACAAACGTCTTCTCTGTTTGTCATTTACTCTGGGCAGAGGAGAGGTCAAAAAGCTTCCGCTACCTCTCTTTCTTTTTGGCTTCGTAGCATAATTCGTTTAGCTTATGAGACTGCTGGACAGCAGCCTCCTGAAAGAATTACAGCTCATTCTACTAGAGCTGTGGCTTCCACTTGGGCCTTCAAGAATGAGGCCTCTGTTGAACAGATTTGCAAGGCTGCAACTTGGTCTTCGCTTCATACTTTTTCCAAATTTTACAAATTTGACACTTTTGCTTCATCGGAGGCTATTTTTGGGAGAAAGGTTCTTCAGGCAGTGGTTCCTTCTGTATAAAGAGCCTGCCTATCCCTCCCGTCATCCGTGTACTTTTGCTTTGGTATTGGTATCCCAGAAGTAATGATGACCCGTGGACTGATCACACTTAACAGAAGAAAACATAATTTATGCTTACCTGATAAATTCCTTTCTTCTGTAGTGTGATCAGTCCACGGCCCGCCCTGTTTTTAAGGCAGGTAAATATTTTTTAATTTATACTCCAGTCACCACTTCACCCTTGGCTTTTCCTTTCTCGTTGGTCCTTGGTCGAATGACTGGGAGTGACGTAGAGGGGAGGAGCTATATGCAGCTCTGCTGGGTGAATCCTCTTGCACTTCCTGTTGGGGACGAGTAATATCCCAGAAGTAATGATGACCCGTGGACTGATCACACTACAGAAGAAAGGAATTTATCAGGTAAGCATAAATTATGTTTTTCTGGTTGCCTGGGTCTAGGAGGTGGTGAGTGTCCCAGTCATTGGGGGTATAAAGGTGCTGTTTTTGTGAGAAATAAAAAGTTCATTTATTTGTATCCTACTGTTGTTAGCGCAAGCTATGGAGGATCCTGATATGCTTGAGGGTACTCCCTCTATTCCTAATAGTAATACCTGTCTATATTGTGAGGAGGCCTTGGTGTGCCCGCCCAATCAACTATGTTCCATATGCATCAACAAGGTTATCATGTCTAAGAAGGTTAACCCCTTTAGTAAAACTGAGCCGTCCACCTCTGAGGACTTGCCGTCCCATGAGGTGCATACCCATCAATTATCTCCATTGTTGCATGCAGCTTCCCGTAGCACGCCTGATCCTCCGTCTGGAGGGAGCCTTTTACTATCATAGTTTACCGCGCAATTAATGACAGCTGTGCCTGAGGCCCTTAGTGTTCTATCTTGCCGTGCTAAGTGCAAGCGAAAGGTTAAACATAGCTCTCCGGTCCAGGGGACATCCAGTGAATTGCTTGATTTGTCTGTCTTTCAAGTATCCCAGGATGGGTCACACCCTAAGTCATCAGAGGGTGAAATTTCTGGACCGGAGTCTGCTACCTCTAGGCCTCCAGCCTTTAGATTTAAAATTGAACACCTATGTTTTCTTCTAAAGGAGTTTGTCAGCATTAGAGGTTCCAGAGGCCAAGTTGCCTGATGAACCTTTGATCCCTAAATTAGAGTGTACGAGGACAGGGTAGCAAATATTATTAAAAACTAATGGGATAGAATTGGATCTTCCTTTTACCTTTAGTCTGCCTTTAAAAAATGATTCCCGGACTCTCAGCTGGAGTTGTGGGGTTCCATCCCTAAGGTGGATGATGCTATCTCCACATTAGCTAAGCGTACTACTATCCCTCTTGAGGATAGCTCGTCTTTCAGAGAGCCGATGGATAAAAAGATGCAAACTTTTCTCAGAACAATGTTTCAGCGCACGGATATTTATTTCAACCGGCAGCGGCTGTTGCCTCGGTTGCTGGAGCTGCGGCCTACTGGTGCGACTCCTTAACGGAATTGATCAAGGTGGAGGGTCCCCTCAACGTTATCCAAGACAGAATTAAGGCTTTGAGAATTGCTAATTCTTTTATTTGTGATGCAAACATACAGATTATTCGCCTGAATGCTAAAATTGCTGGTTTCTCAGTGCAGACGCGTCGGGCACTCTGGCTGAAGCCCTGGTCTGCGGACATGACTACTAAGTCTAGACTACTTTCCCTCCCTTTTAAGGGAAACATTTTATTTGATCCAGACCTGGACACTCTTATCTCCACGGTTACAGGGGGCAAGGAGGCCTTCCTACCGCAGGATAAAAAGAACAAATCTAAGGGACAAGGATCTAATTTTCTTTCCTTTTGTTCTGAATAGTCCCAACGTCAGCAGTCCTCCTCTAAGCCTGAGCAAACCAAAGCGCTTGGAAGCCGACTCAATCTTGGAATAAATCCAAGCAGAACAAGAAGCAGAACAAGAAGCCCATTTAGAAAAAGTTGGCATGAAGGGGCGGCCGCCTAACCGAAGCCGGATCGTGTAGGGGGCAGACTGTCGCTGCAGGATCAGTGGGTCCTGGAGGTCATAGCTCAGGGATACAAGATAGGTTTCAAATCTCATTCACCCAAGGGCAGATTTCTCCTCTCAAGCCTGTCTTTAAAACCAGAAAAGAGGGAAGCCTTTCTGGGGTGCGTGCGGGATCTGTCCTCCGGTTTCCTATCAAAGAAAGAGGTTTGGGATACTACTCAAACCTGTTTATGGTCCCAAAGAAAGTGGGAACTTTCCGCCCAATTCTGGACCTAAAATGCTTAAAAAAATTTCTAAATGTCCCCTCATTCAAGATGAAGACAATAAGGTCCATTCTTCCTCTAGTTCAGGAAGGACAGTTCATGACCACTATAGATCTGAAGAATGCCTACCTTCATGTTCCAATCCACAAGGACCACTTCCAGTTCCTAAGGTTTGCGTTTCTCGATCAGCACTTCCAGTTCATTGCACTTCCGTTTGGTCTAGCTACGGCCCCAAAAATCTTTACAAAAGTTCTAGGAACTCTCCTGGCTGTCGCCAGAACCCAAGGTATAGCAGTAGCTCCCTACTTGGATGACATTCTGGTTCAGGCGCCATCCTTTCAGCTAGCAGAGGACCATTCGGTATCTCTTCTCTCTCTTCTTCAATCACATGGATGGAAGATAAACTTAGAGAAGAGTTCTCTCATTCCAAGATTCAATATCCATAAGGATATTTCTAACAGACTAGAGATGGTACAAGCTAACTTCAGCATGTCTTGCCCTCTGGACCTCCTTAAGGCCATCTGTGGCTCAGTATATGGAGGCAATTGGTCTCATGGTGTGGAACGGCGATCATTCGGATGTATCTCAACAGATTTCCCTGGATAACCGGTCAAGAGAATCGCTCTCTTGGTGGCTCTGTCCAGAGGGCAAGACATCTTTTCTCAGACCATCCTGGGAGATTGTAACTATGGACGCGAGCCTCTCAGGATGGGGAGCTGTTTGGGGTATCAAAAAAGCACAGGGCCTGTGGTCTCAGGAGGAACGCTCCCTCCCGATCAACATTTTGGAGCTTCGAGCAATCTACAATGATCTGAAGGCTTGGCCTCTTCTGGGTTTGTCCCAGTTTCAGATTCCAATCAGACAATATAACCTTGGTAGCTTACATCAACCATCAGGGGGGAACGAGAAGCTCCCTAGCAATGAACAAAGTATCTCGGATTCTGGAGTGGGCAGAGGCCCACAGCTGTTCGCTGTCAGCGATCCACATTCCAGGTGTGGACAACTGGGAAGGGGATTTTCTCAGCAGACAATCTTTTTATCCGGGGAATGGTCTCTCCATCCCGAAGTGTTTGTGGATATATGCTACAGGTGGGGGACGCCAGAGTTAGATCTCATGGCGTCTCGTCTCAATACCAAACTACCCAGATATGGGTCAAGGTCCAGGGACCCTCAGACGTAGCTATTAGATGCATTAGCGGTGCCTTGGAGGTTCAATTTAATCTACCTTTTTCCACCATTACCACTCCTTACTCGGGTAGTGGCCCGCATAAAGCTGGAGCAGGCGTCCGTAATACTGATTGCTCCATCGTGGCCGCGAAGGATGTGGTTCGCGGACCTTGTGAGGATGTCATCTTCTCCTCCATGGAAGTTACCTTGTCGCAGGGATCTGCTGGAACAAGGTCCTTTTGTTCATCATAATCTAGATTCTCTGAGGCTGACTGCGTGGAGATTGAACGCTTAGTCCTAGCCAAGAGAGGTTTTTCTGAGAGAGTTATTGATACTCTCATCCAAGCTCGTAAGCCAGTTACTCGTCGCATCTATTATAAGGTGCGGAAAACCTTCTTATTCTGGTGTGAATAGCGTGGTTTTCTTTGGCATAAGGTTAAGGTTGCCAGGATTCTGTTGTTTCTCCAGGATGGTCTGGAGAAGGGTCTTTCGGCCAGTTCCCTGAGGGGTCAGATTTTGGCCTTGTCTGTTTTACTGTACAAGAGGCTCTCAGAGCTTACAGATGTTCAGTCTTTTGTTAGGGCTCTGATTAGGATCAGACCTGTGTTCAGAACTTCGGCTCCCCCTTGGAGTCTGAATCTGGTTCTTAAAGTTTTGCAACAGGCTCTTTTTGAGCCTATGCATGAAACTGATATTAAATTGTTAACCTGGAATTTTCACTTTCTACTGGCTATTGCCTCGATGCGCAGAGTATCTATTGCCGCCTTGCAATGTTAGCCCCCTTATCTGGTGTTCCATTCGGATAAGGCTGTCCTACGTACTAAGTTAGGGTTTCTCCCTAAAGTTGTGTCAGACCACAACATCATTTAAAGGGACAGTCTATCTGAATCATGAAAGTTTATTTTGGACTAGAGAATGTAATTTTAAACAATTTTCCAATTTACTTTTATTACCAATTTTGCTTTGCTCTCATGGTATTCTTAGTTGAAAGCTAAACCTAGCAGGTTCATATGCTAATTTATAAGCCCTTGAAGGCTGCCTCTTCTCTCAGGGCATTTTGACAGTTTTTCACCACTAGAGGGTGTTAGTTCATGTGTGTCATATAAAAAACACTGTGCTCACGCACGTGGAGTTCCAGTGAGCCAGCTCTGATTGGCTAAAACGGATGTCTGTCAAAAGAACTGAAATAAGGGGGCAGTTTGCAGAGGCTTAGATACAAGGTAATCACAGAGGTAAAAAGTGTATTTATATAACTGTTGGTTATGTAAAACTAGGGAATGGGTAATAAAGGGATTATCTTTTTAAACAATAAAAATTCTGGCGTAGACTGTCCCTTTAAGAGATTGTGGTCCCTTCTTAGTGTCCTAATCCATATTCTTCGAAAGAACGTTTACTTCATAATTTGGATGGGGTTCGTGCTTTGAAGTTTTATCTTCAAGCTACTAAGGACTTTAGACACACTTCTTCCTTGTTTGTGGCATAATCGGGGAAGCGTAAGGGTCAGAAGGTCTCTTCGACTTCCTTATCTTTTTGGTTGAGGAGTCTTATCCACTTAGCCTATGAAACAGCGGGACATAGACCTCCTTAGAGAATTACGGCTCATTCTACTAGAGAGTGGCTTCCTCTTGGGCCTTTAAGAACGAGGCCTCTATGGATCAGATCTGTAAGGCGGCTACCTGGTCCTCCTTACACACTTTTTCTAAATTCTACAAGTTTGATGTTTTTGCTTATGCTGAAGCAGTCTTTGGGAGAAAGGTTTTGCAGGCTGTGGTGCATTCAGATTAGGGTCCGCCTCTTTTTTTTGTCCCTGCCGTTATCATTCAGTGTCCTCTAGAGCTTGGGTATAAGTTTCCCAACAGTAAGGAATGAAGTAAGGAGAGTCCATGGCTTCCGCTCGTGTTTCTCCGATGGGCGGACCCCTAAATTGTGTTTTCTTCTGGCACCTTTTATACCCTGATATTTCTCCTACTGTTCCCAGCAGAATGACTGACTGGGGGATAGGGGAAGTAGGAGAGGTATTTAAGCCTTTGGCTGGGGTGTCTTTGCCTTCCAAAGTTTTAAATTTAATATTTTACAGCATCTGTGCAATTATTAGGTCTATTAAAATATCAATCAGCTAGATTACGAGTTTTGAGCGAGAAATATAGAGAAATTAACTAACGCAATAGAAGTTACGGTATTTCATTTTCTATAGCGCTGCTATTACAAGTTCTCAAACATACACCTTTTGCGTGCGATATGGTTGCGTTGAGCTCCATACCGCACACAGAGTGCTGTGTTTGACGTGCTTGTGCACGATTTCCCCATAAACATCAATGGGGAGAGCTGGCAAAAAAAAAAAACTATCACCTGCGATCGCGGAAACAGTTTCTGTAACGCAGCCCCATTGATGTCTATGCTGAAATTAAAATACAGTTTAAACCTAACAGCCTAACATAAACCCTACATCTAAACACCCCTAATCTGCTGCCACCAACATCGCCGACGCCTGCCTACAGTTATTAACCCCTAATCTGCTGTCCCCGATATCGCCACCACATAAATAAAATTATTAACCCCTAATCTGTCGCTCCCAATATCGTTGCCACTATACTACATTTATTAACCCCTAAACTACCAGCCCCCCACATCGCAACAAGCTAAATTAAACTATATTAACCCCTAAACCTAACCCTAACAGAACCCTAACCCGAACGTAACCCTAACCCCCCCCTAGCTTTAACATAATAAAAATAAAGCTAAATTAAATTTACAATTATTAACTAAATAAAACTATTAACCCCTAAACTGCCAGCCCCCACATCGCAACAAGCTAAATTAAACTATATTAACCCCTAAACCTAACCCCCCCTAACTTTAACTTAATTAAATTAGATCTAAATTAAATTTACAATTAACTAAATAATTCCTATTTAAAACTAAATACTTACCTGTGAAATAAAACCTAAGCTAGCTACAATATAACCAATAGTTACATTGTAGCTAGCTTAGGTTTTATTTTTATTTCACAGGTAAGTTTGTATTTACAGTTGTGCTCATAAGTTTACATACCCTGGCAGAATTTGATTTCTTGGCCATTTTTCAGAGAACATGAATGATAACACAAAAACTTTTCTTTCACTCATGGCTAGTGTTTGGCTGAAGCCATTTATTATCAATCAACTGTGTTTACTCTTTTTAAATCATAATGACAACAGAAACTACCCAAATGACCCTGATCAAAAGTTTACATACCCTGGTGATTTTGGCCTGATAACATGCACACAAGTTGACACAAAGGGGTTTGAATGGCTATTAAAGGTAACCATCTTCAGCTGTGATCTGTTTGCTTGTAATTAGTGTGTGTGTATAAAAGGTCAATGAGTTTCTGGTTAGGTAAAGTCTGGAATCGGACCCAAATGCTAGAGTGAACTTAAATACCACACTAGCACACTGAGTAAAACCCAGGACGTGACCCCACGACAACTTCTATGAAACAAAGTACTCACACAGATAGTAAGGATTTCTAGAGGTTCAGAAAGGGGTACCAGGTATCTTGATGGTTGGTAGAGTGGGGTCAGGCCAAGGTGTAGTCAGTCCAGCAGTAGTCGGCAACAGGAGATCAGGCAATTTGGGATTAGACAAAGAGTAATCCTTGAAGCAGTGGTCAGCAACTTGAAATCAGGCAATACAGGGTTAAGCAGGTACTTAAAGAAGCAGAGTTTGGCAACTTGTAATCAGGCAGTTCAGGGTTAAGCAATAGCGTGATCTGTGAAGCTGAGTTTGGTAACTTGTAATCAGGCAGTTCAGGGTTAAACAATAGCGCAGTCAGTGCAGCAAGGTTTGGCAACTTGTATTCAGGCAGTTCAGGGTTAAACAGTAGCATAGTCGGTGAAGCAGAGTTTGGCAACTTGTAACAGGCAGTTCAGGGTTAAACAGTAGCATAGTCAGTGCAGCAAGGTTGGGCAACTTGTAATCGGGCAGTTCAGGGTTAAGCAGTAGCGTAGTCAGAGAAGCAAGGTTTGGCAACTGGAAATCAGGCACCGGATAAGCAAATAATGATTGAGTACTCACTATAGCCACGAAGAGAAAACGGGCACCAGGAGAACGAGCCGCCGGAATAAGAAGGCTCCTGAGGTCATCAGAGGGAAACGGCTCACTGTGCGTAACGTTGCTAGGTAACACAGTACACGCCGGAAGGACCGGACCGAGCAAGCAAGCGTGACAATGCCCCCTCCTCAAGGACCCCTCCGGGGGACCCTACCAGGCTTGGCAGGATGCTTTAGATGAAATGACTTGACAAGAGCAGGGGCATGAACCTGAGAGGCAGGTTCCCAGGATCGTTCAGTGATGGGATAACCCTTCCAATGAACTAGGTAGTACAATCGGCTGCCACGATACCTGGAATCCAGGATCTGACTGACCTCGAATTCAGAAGTACCTTCCACAAGGAGTGGTGGAGGAGGTTTGAGTTTGATGGAGAAACGGTTTTTCTCTACCGGTTTGAGAAGAGAGACATGAAATACTGGATGAATCTTAAGGGTCTTAGGTAAGGCCAGCCGATAAGCCAAAGAACAGGCTTTGGAAATGACTCGGAAAGGTCCAATGAATTTGGGACCCAATTTAGTACAGGGTTGTTTTTGACAAATAAATCTGATGGACAGCCTAACCTTGTCTCCGGTGCGGTGTGAAATAGCTCTACATCGTCTGTGATCAGCAAATTTTTTGTATCTTCTGGAAGTAGAGAGTAATATCTGACGGATACAATGCCAATGCTTACAGAGGTCTTTCACTGTATGATAAGCCCCAAGAACTTTAGAACCACTAGGGGTCATGGGTAAAGTTCTAGGTTCAAACCCATAGGCCGCCTTGAAAGGAGAAGTCTGTAAAGAAGAAATGAGGCAAGAGTTGTGGGCCAATTCTGCTAAAGGAAGAAGTTGTGACCAGTTGGAGTGTTGATTGTTTACATAGTGCCTGAGAGAGGATTCTAGGGATTGATTCACACGTTCGGTTTGTCCATTGGACTGAGGATGGTGTGCCGTAGAAAGAGAGATGTTGATACCGAACTGTTTACAAAGAGACCTCCAAAACCTTGAGACGAATTGGACTCCACGATCCGAGACTATGTCTACAGGAAATCCGTGTAACCCGGTGATGTGAAGAACGAATAATTTAGAGAGACACTGAGCGGAAGGCAGTCCAGGTAGGGGAATAAAATGTGCTGACTTGGAGAACCTGTCTACCACTACCCAAATGGTCTTATTTCCAGCAGAAACAGGAAGATCAGTGATAAAGTCCATGGATATGTGGGACCAAGGGTAATGTGGTACAGGAAGAAGTTGTAATAAACCAGTAGGCAGACGAGAAGAGTGTTTATTGGAGGCACAAGAGTTACAAGCAGCAACATAATCCTTTACGTCTTTACTCATGGAGGACCACCAAACATGTTTTTTGAGTTTCCACAGGGTATTGTTCATTCCCGGATGACCAGGCAGTAGGCTATCATGAGCCCATTGCAGAAGTTTAAGACAAAGCTTACATTGTACATACAGAATCCCAGGGGGAAGCATATAGGAAGACGGTACTTGGTCTTGAGCAGAACAAAGAGCTTGTAAAGGAAAAAGATGATACTTGAGCTAGAACACTAACTGGACGAAGTATAGGAACATAGGGCAGTACGAAATTGAATCTAGAAAAGAACAAAGCCCACCGAGCTTGACTAGAGTTGAGGCATTTAGCCGTATGGAGGTACAGGAGATTCTTATGGCAGGTTAAGATTAGAAATGGTTGACAAGTACCGTCAAGCCAATGTCTCCATTCATCCAAGGCCAGTTTTATGGCCAGCAACTCCTTATTGCCTACGTTGTAGTTTAGTTCAGCTGAATTGAATTTCTTAGAAAAGAACCCCACTGGATGTATCTTGCTGGTGATTGGATTACGTTGAGAGAGTACTGCTTCAGCAGCAATAGAGGAGGCATCCACCTCTAGAATGAATTGAAGTTCAGGAATGGTATGACATAGGATTGAAGCCGACGAGAATGCTGATTTCAAATTCTCAAAAGCCTGAATTGCTGAACTAAGTCAATCTCTGCAGTTTTGACCCTTCTTAGTAAGGGAAGTGAGAGGTGAAGTAAGTTTAGCAAAGTCTTTTAGAAACTTCCGATAGTAGTTGGCAAAGCCAAGAAACCTCTGTAGTGATTTGAGGGTGGTAGGCCTTGGCCAGTCTTTAATAGCTGAAAGCTTTTCAGGGTCCATGTCGAATCCGGAACTAGATATGATATAACCCAAGAAGGGAATAGAAGTTTGGTGGAAAGAGCATTTCTCCAGTTTGGCGAAGAGAGAATTCTCACGTAGTCTTTGGAGTACTAATCTTACATGGTGAAAATATTCTTGTAGGTTTTTGGAATAAACCAGTATATCATCAAGATAAATGATAACAAAGTGATTTAAATAGTCTCTGAAGATCTCATTTACGAAGTGTTGAAATACTGCTGGTGCATTGCACAATCCAAACGGCATAACTAGATATTCATAGTGGCCGAATCTAGTGTTGAATTCTGTTTTCCATTTGTCCCCTTGACGAATCCTAACCAAATTATAGGCCCCTCAAAGATCCAATTTGGAGAAAACAGAAGCTCCTTGAAGGTGATCAAATAGCTCAATTTGCGGAAGTGTATAACTGTTCTTTACAGTGATTTGGTTTAATGCACGACAGTCAATGCAGTGCCTAAGACCTCCATCTTTTTTACAGATTAAGAAAAATCCTGCTCCTACAGGTGAAGAAGAAGGACGAATAAACCCTCTGGCTTGGTTATCCTTAATGTATTCTTCCAGAGAGATGTTTTCCTGATGGGAAAGGGGATAGGTTTTACCTCTAGGTAGAGGAGCTCCAGGTAAAAGGTCAATAGGACAATCAAAAGTCCGATGAGGAGGTAAAGTTTCAGCCTCTTTCTTAGAAAAGACGTCACAAAAATCATGATACTGCTTTGGTAAGGCAAATGGGATGTCTACAAGTGCCAAGACAGAACTGGAAGATTTGGAGGGACATTGCAGACAACGTTTGAAACAAGTAGTACCCCAAGCTACAAGTTCTCCTTTGGACCAAGAAAAAACAGGATCATGAAGCTGCAACCATGTTAGTCCTAAAATCAATGGAAATTGGGGAGAAGTGATGACATCAAAACTGATGCTTTCCGAGTGGAGTGGAGTACACCCACGGACATGTGAAGAGGTATAGTGGAATATTGAATATATCCTGTGCCCAAGGGTTGACCACTGATTGTGGTTACCTTAACTAATTGATTCTTGGTAAGAAGAGAAATCTGAAGAGAGTCGACAAAACTTGAATCCATAAACATTCCAGCGGCTCCAGAGTCAATGAGAGCTTGAGTCTGAAACTTGGTACTACCAACTGTGAGAGTAACAGGAACAAAAAGTTTGGGATTGAGGGAGGATAATGGGTTCTGGCTTAATTCTGTCCCTCGATCAGTAGTTAAGCCTTGGCTTTTACTGGCCAGGTAGGACAGTCTCTTAACAGATGCCCTTTGGTACCACAGTACAGACTCAGTCCTAAGGTGCGCCTTCTAAGGCGTTCGGCTTCGGACAACTTAATTGCTCCTACTTCCATGGGTTCTACTGAATCAGACGAAGTAGAGTTAGTGGTGGACAAAAAGTCGGTCTAGAAAATGGTCTTCTAATTCGGTCTCCTTCCTGTAGACATTCTGAGTATCTGGTGTCTAGTTTAATACATAAGTTGATAAGGTCTTCTAAAGATTCTGGTAGGTCATTATATACTAGCTCATCTTTTAATCGTTTGCAAAGTCCTTTGCGAAAAACTGCTTGCAGAGCCCCATGGTTCCATGCTGTTTCAGCGGCTAAAGTCCGGAATTCTATAGCATATTGGGCTACAGAAAGGGATCCCTGTCTTAAATCCAACAACCCAGCCTCAGCTGCAGCGGACCTACCAGGTTTTTCAAAAACAAAAGAAAAAGTGGATAAAAAAGGATCCACATCGTGAAGCAAGGGGTCGTTCTTTTCCAAAAAAGGTGATACTCAAGCCAAGGCCTTACCCTTCAGAAGGGATATCAAGGTAATCTTTGAAGAGAAATTGTAGAACACCTGAGGATTGTTTCTGAAGTGCAAACGACACTGGTTTAGGAATCCACGGCAATCTTCAGGATTGCCGTTGTACTTATCAGGTAGTGAGATTCTAGGAATCAAGTGACCTACTGGCTGTGGCAGATTATAGACAGTATTAGAACTGGCAGTGGCAGGGGTTGAGGTAGACTGAGGAGGAGTAGAGATTATACAGAAGAGCAGTAAAACTGATCAAGTTTAGCATCAAGAGATTGCAGGTGTGCAGCATGTGTACCAAGAAGTTGTCCTTGGAGGGTCACGGCCATGGAAAACTCACCAGGGTCCATAATTATGGCCCGTTTGCAATGTCAGGTTAGGTAAATTTACAATTAACTAAATAATTCCTATTTAAAACTAAATACTTACCTGTGAAATAAAACCTAAGCTAGCTACAATATAACCAATAGTTACATTGTAGCTAGCTTAGGTTTTATTTTTATTTCACAGGTAAGTTTGTATTTACAGTTGTGCTCATAAGTTTACATAGCTTGGCAGAATTTGAATTCTTGGCCATTTTTCAGAGAACATGAATGATAACACAAAAACTTTTCTTTCACTCATGGTTAGTGTTTGGCTGAAGCCATTTATTATCAATCAACTGTGTTTACTCTTTTTAAATCTTAATGACAACAGAAACTACCCAAATGACCCTGATCAAAAGTTTACATACCCTGGTGATTTTGGCCTGATAACATGCACACAAGTTGACACAAAGGGATTTGAATGGCTATTAAAGGTAACCATCCTCAGCTGTGATCTGTTTGCTTGTAATTAGTGTGTGTGTGTGTGTATAAAAGGTCAATGAGTGTCAGGTTAGGTAAAGTCCGGAATCAGACCCAAATGCTAGAGTGAACTTAAATAACACACTAGCACACTGAGTAAAACCCAGGACGTGACCCCACAACAACTTCTATGAAACAAAGTACTCACACAGATAGTACGGATATCTAGAGGTTCAGAAAGGGGTACCAGGTATCTTGATGGTTGGTAGAGTGGGGTCAGGCCAAGGAGTAGTCAGTCCAGCAGTAGTTGGCAACAGGAGATCAGGCAATTTGGGATTAGACAAAGAGTAATCCTTGAAGCAGTGGTCAACAACTTGAAATCGGGCAATACAGGGGTAAGCAGGTACTTAGTCAGAGAAGCAGAGTTTGGCAACTTGTAATCAGGCAGTTCAGGGTTAAGCAATAGCGTGGTCTGTGAAGCTGAATTTGGCAACTTGTAATAAGGCAGTTCAGGGTTAAGCAATAGCGTAGTCAGTGCAGCAAGGTTTGGCAACTTGTATTCAGGCAGTTCAGGGTTAAGCAGTAGCATAGTCAGTGAAGCAGAGTTTGGCAACTTGTAATCAGGCAGTTCAGGGTTAAGCAATAGCATGGTCTGTGAAGCTGTTTGGCAACTTGTATTCAGGCAGTTCAGGGTTAAGCAATAGCGTAGTCAGTGATGCAAGGTTTGGCAACTGGAAATCAGGCAGTTCAGGGTTAAGCAAAAGCGTAGTCAGTGCAGCAAGGTTTGGCAACTTGTGTTCAGGCAGTAGTGTAGTCAGAGGAGCAAGGTTTGGCAACTGGAAATCAGGCACCGGAGAAGCAAACAATGATTGAGTACTCACTATAGCCACAAAGAGAAAACAAACGGGCACCAGGAGAACGAGCCGCCGGAATAAGAAGGTGCCTGACGTCATCAGAGGGAAACGGCTCACTTTGCGTAACGTTGCTAGGCAACACAGTACAAGCCGGAAGGACCGAGCGAGCGTGACAATGAGTTTCTGGACTCCTGACAGACCCTTGCATCTTTCATCCAGTGCTGCACTGACATTTCTGGATTCTGAGTCATGGGGAAAGAAAAAGAATTGTCAAAGGATCTGTGGGAGAAAGGTAGACGCTCCACTTACAGTTGTTGAAGTCCTGCTTGAAGGATCCATCCAGCCGGCGAAGTCCTCATCCATGCAGCAAGAAGTCTTCATCCAGGCGGCCTCTTCTATCTTCATCCAGCCGGCGAAGTCTTCATCCATGCAGCAAAAAGTCTTCATCCAGGTGGCCTCTTCTAAATTCATCCAGCCAGCGAAGTCCTCATCCATGCGGCAAGAAGTCTTCATCTAGGCAGCCTCTTCTATATTCATCCAGCCGGCAAAGTCCTCATCCATGCGGCAAGAAGTCTTCATCCAGGCGTCCTCTTCGATCTTCATCCAGCCGGCACGGAGCTTGTCCATCCTGAAGACATCCGGCATGGAACATCCTCTTCATACATTTTTTTTATTATTTTTTTAGTTTAGGGTCTGGGCAGTAAAAGAGCTGAATGCCCTTTTAAGGGCAATGCCCATACAAATGCCCTTTTCAGGGCAATGGTTAGCTTAGGTTATTTTAGAGTTAGGGTTTTTATTTGTTTTGGGAGGGGGCTTTATATTTTGATAGGGCTATTAGATTAGGTGTAATTCTTTTTTATTTTTGATAATTTGTTTGTTCTTTTTCGCAATTTAGTGTTTGTTTTTGTAATTTAGTTAGTTTTTATCTTTTATAATTAGATACTTTTTGTAATTTTTAGAGTAGTGTTAGGATTTTTTATTGGTAGTTTAGTTTTATTTAATTGGCAGTTAGTTTAATTTTAATGGCGGTGATGTCGGGAGCGGCAGATTAAAGGTTAATAAATGTATTATAGTGTTTGCTATGCTGGAGGGCCACGGTATAGGGGTTAATAGGTAGTTTATGGGTGTACTTTGTAGCTGTTTAGTTATGAGTTTTATGTAACAGCTTTGTAGCATAAAACTCATAACTACTGACTTTAGATGGCGGTACGGATCTTGTCGTTTTAGGCTGTAACGCTCTCTTTTTAGCCTCACCGCAAAACTCGTAATAGCAGCGCTATGGGAATCCCATGAAAATACGTAATTTTTACATGTGCGGGACTGACGTTGCGGTACAGGCTAAAAGGTGTGTGGTACGCCTATACCAACAAGACTTTTTTTAATGGCTGCTGCTGTTTTAAAGCTGGAAATGCCATATTTTCAGCGTTACAAGCCGCAACGCAAAACTTTTAATCTAGCTGTATGTTTTTAATCCATTTTGGCAGGTATTTAATTTTGACATGTGAAAGAGCTTTTAAGTCGTATGGGGCTACCATACTTTTCTCCACCTGTAGCTCCAATAGCCAATTTATTATTATATTATTTTAAAAAAATTTAAGGGACAGTCAAGTCCAAAAAAACTTTCATGATTTAAATAGGGCATGTAATTTTAAACAACTTACCAATTTACTTTTATCACCAATTTTGCTTTGTTCTTTTGGTATTCTTAGATGAAAGCTAAACCTAGGAGGTTCATATGCTAATTTCTTAGACCTTGAAGACTGCCTCTAATCTGAATGCATTTTGAACACTAGAGGGCATTAGTTCATGTGTTGCATATAGATAAGAGTGAGCACTGATTGGCTAAAATGCAAGTCTGTCAAAAGAACTGAAATAAGGGGGCAGTCAGCAGAAGCTTAGATACAAGGTAATTACAGAGGTAAAATGTGTAGTATTATAACTGTGTTACTTATGCAAAACTGGGGAATGGGTAATAAAGGGATTATCTTTCTCTTTAAACAACAAAATTGCTGGTGATGACTGTCCTTTTAAGTTATACAACTCAATGTTAGGAACTGCTAAACCTAGATCGCTTTTATTCCCATACAAAGTTTTAAGTCTAATTCTTGTTTTTCTGCCTCCCCAAATAAAATGATTAATGTTCTTATTTATCACCTTTATGTCTTTTTTTTTCTTTTCAGAAGTAGGGGAACTGTTTGTAGTGTGTATAGAAATTTGGGGAAACTAACCATCTTTATAAAACTAATCCTTCCATTTAAGTTAAGTGGTAGGTTTTTCCACCTCTCTAACTCTTCCACAAACCGTTTTATTAACGGAGTGTAATTTCATTCGTACCACCTTTTGGGGTCTGCTGAAATTTTAATCCCTAAATATTTTATATAATCATGTACTTCTTTTAAATCTCCTTGCGTTTGTTTTTGTTGTCTAATCTCAGTAATTTTGATTTAGAGGCATTTATTATATAACCTGCAAATGTGCAAAATTATTTTGTTATTTTCAAAATATTATCATATGATTTTGAAAAATTATCTTTCAATAGTATTAAATCGTCTGCATATAGTGCCAGTTTTATTTATTTTTCTCTTAATTTTTTTTTTTATAAAGTATTTTTATTGAGGTTAAAGTCAAGGCTTACAAACCAAATGTGTCAGTAAGATCTATACATGGAAATTTGTTTCTAGACACATCATTAACAGACATTAAACAACATAGACAAAACTTATTCAACTGACAATGTTTAGAGTCATAATACACATAACCAGCCTGTTGTACTGTAAGCCCTCCCTATGGCACATGAGGCCACTTTTGGACCTCTTAGTACTATCAAAAACATAAAGCTACAGAGCGCTATCGAGGACAGTGCGAGACTACTCTTGAGTCTCAAATGGGAACCTCTTTTTTTTATTATTTTATACATATACAACAAGGCGTTCCTGACCAACATCAGAGGAGGTAAATCAAAGGACCGCTCTTGGGTCCAGAGTCTAGAATGGTCAAGTTTAGTGATTAGAGAACCAACTTAGTTATTATTCCAGGAGATTCAGATAATGAACATTAGTGACTTTGTGGGATATAGGAGGAGAATATTAAACTATCTGACTACATCTATATCAATCAAACCAGTAAGTGTGAATTCAGACATTAATAATCTAGGGTATGATGTCCCGCTATATCAATAATTATGGTGTCTATTATGGAGAAAAAAAAATCAAGAAAATAAAAAGAATCAAATCTTTTAGGAGTTTACCACTAGGTTAAAGCATTGCCCATGCTGCTTCTGTCGTGAGCAAATATTACAATATGTGACTATGTATAAACCTACTTGTAGTTGGGTGATGGCTTAGAGGAAGGGAGCTAGTGTACCGTCAATTATGTGGTTAGACTCCTAATTACTCAAAAAGAGAATTGACACTCTACTATAACCTTATAATTATTGGGACTGTTGCATACAAGTTATTTTATGTTAAAACATATCAGCCTAGAGCAACCCCAGCCAGTGTAACTCAGGTTGAACATATAACTATATATATTAATGGTATAAACAAGGAGCACAAATGGATTAAGGAACAAATAAACAATTTATACCTCTTATGCAAGATAAATGTAAAATATACTGTATATGAGGACAAATGGTAGTGATAGATATGGAAGATTATTCTATGGCCATTTTTGAGTTTTATATGGTCCTCTGGAATACATCAGTTTATTCCTCTCTTAAAACCCACATAAACAAGGGTGTCCTACTTGTAGCTGGGTGGTAGATTCAAGGAGGTGATACAGTAAACCGCCCTTATGTGATTAGATTCTTAGTTACCCAACAAGATAGTAGACACTCTGCTATAGCCCTATAATTATTGTGACTGTTGTATACAAAGTATTTTAGGTTAGATCATATCAGCCCAGAAGATCAGCAGCCTATCTAATGTGGAACTCAGGTTGAACAATTGACCCATACATATTTAATTGCATAAACAAGGAACACAACTGGATTTAAGAAACAGATAGTCTATAGAACTTTATACCTCTAAAGCAATATAAATAGAGAATATATATGAGGTCAAAGTGTAGTGGTAGGTATGTTGATTATTCTATGACTATTTTTGTGGGTTTTTTTTATAATCCTCTGGAATACATCGATTAATTACATTCTTAAATCCCATGCTAACAGGAGTATCGCAAAACACCAATAATGTCTTACTGAAGCGTCTCTCATATAATTCAGCCTTGTCAGCCATGTAGCATGGGGATTAGTCTTGGCACTCTGATCGAATTTATCCTACTCCCAGACGACAGTTCTGGGGGATTCTCTCTGGGGAATAATACTCAAAATAATAGGGTTGCCAGTCCTATCCAAAGGCCTCTAGAGATCGACCTGTTGTCAAATACCTCCAGTTGGGAGCCAAGCAGAGCTTACTTTCAGTTACATCACCGGCACTATCTGAAATAGGGAGTGTATAGAGATCATTATCTTTGCCTAAAGATTCCAAAGCGGCAGATCCAGCCTGGCCTTGACTCCGATTTTCAGAATCACATGCCGCTCCCTTGTGTGTTGAAAAGGGAAACCGCTGACTCCATTAAGTCAGGTCGGGCCGTCACTCTCTCCTCAGGCTCTGAGACATGCAGTTGTGCAACAGATGATGGACCACATACAGACAGGGGCTCCACAATATCTTTGCCCTCGTAATACATCTGATCACAATTTTGGAGTGCCTGTGTGCTGGCCGGCTCCAACATATCAGGTACAGATTTGCAGACATAATTCTTGCTTGATTGATCTGCGGTAGCTTGTTGTGCACCATCAGTGAGTTGCAGTGGTAGGAGAAGATTGCACATGTCCCCCAATTAACTCTGGTAGTGGCTGTGAATGAGTTGCGATATCTCACGTTCCCATCTGTCTAGGGACTCCATTGACATAAGAGTGTTGGAAAGTTGGTTCACTTTGAGCATAAAGTAGACAGCCTATATTAGGCTGCTTTACCTGATTCACGGGGGGGGGGGTTGAATCCTTATGGAAGGCCGCCGCCTAAGGTTCCAACCGTCCAGATCTGGGTCTAGCAGAATAGCTGTGATAATCGGCAGATTTAGGCAGATCGCACTAGGAGTCTCAGATATTGCGACCGTTAATGGCTGCTGCCCGGACACGCCCCCTATTTTTCTCTTAATTTAATACCCTTTATCTCCTTTCTTAATATTACAGCTAATGGTTCAATGGCAAGATTGAATAGTATTGGTGACATTGAACAACCTTGTCTTGTGCATATTTTCTAGTTTGAAAGTTGCTGTCTGACATGAGTTGATAATCAAGGGACAATCGGATTGGTATAAATTAATTTAATAATTTGTAATATATTTCCCTTGAATCCAAATTTTTCTATTGAATTAAAGAAATGATTCCAAATTATGGAGTAAAATGCTTTATTATTTTTATTTTTAATAGTTTTTATTAAATAAATGGAATTACAACATCTTGTAGTAAGAAACAATAAACACAAACATCAGTATATGGACAACCATGGGATCATACAGTTGTCAAATCAAATTCAGTGTCAGTTACTGAGTATTAGAGTCCAGTGAATTCTCCTTTGGGGGGATAATGATCCTGTAACATATAATGCCGAGGTTGTTCTAAGAGGACTTTGGCATCGGCAACTGGTGGTCAGTTAAGTCCATAGGTGAGAATAAACAACAAAAAATATTCGTAAAAGAATGCTGACATCAATTATATAACATTCAAACATAAGGAGCTGTAATATCAAACTAAACAATGATACTATATTCCATAAATCTATGATAAGTAAGCCATCCACATATATTATGTGTGAGCATAAAATGCCAGCTGTTTTAAAAGATTTAGGGTTAGTAGCGAGTATCAGGATGTTAGTGGTATAAAGACTAATATGTATGTTCTATATTTGTTTTGGGTAATAATATGAGACAAACCTGGGGTATCAAAAAAGTGAAAGTGTATACCTTGTTGTCTACTAGAGGTGACCTATCGGATTGAATAGAGAACAATATTCATCCATGTTTGGTTTCCACCTGCTCATACACGTTGAGTTCCAGGTATGGTAAGGGGGAGGGCAGGGGAGGAGAAGAAAGGGCAGGAGAAGAAACACCTATGTGGTGCAATAATTGGGAAGGAATAGAGAGAGTCCAGAAAGTGAGGGTAGGTGAGGTGATGGGTTAAGGGGTCTAAAATTACATTAGGTGTTGTCTGGTCTCTCCACGTTGTCCCAATAATGAAACCAGGTTTCCCAGATATTCCAAATATATCTTCTTTGTTTAGGTTGAGATAGAAGCTTTTTCCTATGTTAGCAAAGTAGTTTACCGTCTCAATTATGACTGAGATTTCACGGGGGCGGACTGTTTCCAAGATCTTGCTATACAAATTTTCATTGCAGCTAGTATGAAGATGATCAGTCCAGATAGAGATTTTGGTGTTTTAGAGGGTAAAATGTGGAAAAGAGCTATTTATGATTTCATTGGCAGAGTAGAGCTTGGCTTCTCACAAAGTTGGAACACCTGTCTCCAGCAGAGGTCAAGGACTGGGCAGCTCCACCAAATGTAGAGGTCAGAGCATCTCTCTCCACAGTTTCTCCAACATACAGGAGATCGATCAGGAAACATCTGTGATAGTCTGCATGGGGTATAATACCATTTTAGGAGAATTTTCATGTAGGATTCAAGTGTGTTGGCACAGTGTAGAGTTTTCTTTGTGTTATGGCTTGATGGATGTCTTTGTCCGTAATAGATACTGCCATATCAAATTCCCATGCCCTAAGCTGCCAAATCCTATAAGCATTACTAGATATTAGGATCCGATTATAATTGCCATAAGAGAGTTTTAGGAAGTTTAGTCTTGGATCCCTAAGCTTTCTCCCATTTGGTTAATGGTCGCCAATCTGTTTTAGGGAATCCACATGATAACAGTAATTTATATAGAAAAAAGAGAACGCAGACCTCCTCCAAGATAAAAGTCCAAAATTTATTCGTTCAAAAAAAGAGTATATATATATATACAAATAGTTCTACTTATATATACTCTTTTATACTATATGTATGTTTTAGAGTAACGAGATTAGATATGTGTTTACCTTGTATCAGAATTTTTATATATCTGTAGTTTTTAGTGTACTCCAATTGGACAAATGCTTAAGTGAATAGGGCATATTATGTCAGCTGCTTTATCATCAGCAAATTTTACTATATATGTGCCAATTTCTGTCTTAGTTCATGTGAAGTATTGCTTATAAGATTGTTTATTTATCTCTAAAAGAATCTGTCATGTATAGACAAATCTCCTTATGTATATATTTTTCTTTTGTACACTTAGTTTCATTGTCTTTGCAACTTTAACCATCTATGCAGTGTTATAAGTTAGTCCAAGCTTTTAACATTTGTTTGACATGTGTTTTCCAGCATGCCATGAGTTAAATGGGAAGTTCTAATAATGTTCTTTCCAAACCAATGAGAGAGAGTAACACCCTTTTTAAATCACCTAAACTCAATTGTTATTAGGTTTATGATTACGGCCACAAGCCGAAACTAGTCAAACCCTTTCTTCTATGTTCTCATTTCCTGTGCTGCAGGATTTCTCTGATTTTATCCTGTTTTTGAACGAATAAATTTTGGACTTTTATCTTGGAGGAGGTCTGCGTTCTCTTTTTTCTACTTATCTCTTTGGATTACAAGGAATCCTTCCCTACAGTCTCCTACCTTACAGTCTCCGCCCTTGGCTACCACAGAGCTGAACCCTCACCTGGTTGGTACTCTATCGCAATTGGCAGCATTGGATCAAAGAGCAGGTGGCCCAACCAATAGGAACCGGCATTACCGCACACACCCCCCTCCGTCTACGTCAGACTTCAGCACCCGGTCGAGTGAACAGGAAAGGCAATAGAGGCTTACTATCGGTAAGTGAACAGGCGGCAGTGCCTATACGCCTACATCTCTGTACATACACAATCCGGGTTGGAGACGGTGACGTTTCACGGAGCAGGTCGGCAGAAGGGTGAGTTAGCATATTGATTTGCACCACCTATTCCGCATTAGTGGATGCTGAACTTGAGCTTCTGGGGTCAGTGTGTGCACTATATGCTTTATATGTTGTCAAAGTGTGACTCTGGTCATCTTTAATTGTGGGGCCACTGCTGAAGAACCATTTCTTTATCGTGCACTGTACACATAAGGGTTGCCTGCGGTTTTCCCACGTTGGTAGGGGGACAGCCGAATAAGTGTTTGCTAGTGGATACAAGGTGCTATTGGATTTTATTGACTGGCTATATCTCATGGGGAATTTGTTGTTTTTTTCAGTAATTTATATAGTCTGGTATATTCGAACAGGAGCCATGGGGGAGAATCGGGTAAAGGAGGGTTATATTCACCTGGGGGAGATAGGGAGTCAGATGTGTATAGCTGGGAGATTACTTTTGTCCCACGCTCTCAATTGGGTACTGTGGGAGTCTGGGAGGCTAACAAGAAGACCCAGCACCGAATGTATTGGGGAAGGATGGGGTGCTATATCGGAGTAATGTCTAAGGGACTGCCAGGACTCAAGATTTTCAAGTATTATTTAATTATTGATCCCCTTCTCTCTCAGGTGATACGTCGGAATCTGGGGCAGGTCATTTAGATCTATCCCTGGTGGTAAGTTGGCTCGCTCGATACTTTTCCATCTTAGAGGTTCACCTTTATCTGCCCAAGCACAAATGTGTGTCAGACGGGAGACTTTATAGTATAGGAATATACTGGGCATGGCTATCCCTTCTTGACCGAACCGTTTTTGGAGGATTTTCCCTGATATTCTCAGCTTTGTAGATCCCCATACATATTTCTGGAATAATGATGAGTCAAATGCTTTTTGTGCATCTAATGAGAGCACTGCTTTATCCATTTCCTTATTGTTTTACCTTCCCTCTTTCTTGTTTTTTCTAAAATTAGTTGTTATAGATCTGCCCTTAATAAAACCTGACTGATCTTTATGTATAATAGATGATAAAACAGATTGAATCCTATTTGCCAGAATCGTTGTCAAAATCTTATAATCAGAATTTAGCAGGGATATTGGCCTATATGAGTACATGGATTCAGTGTCTTTATTCGGTTTAAGTAATAAAATTATTTTGGATTCCGCAAAATATTTTGATGTTTTTTTCTTTTGATATAAAATAACTGTTAAAGAGTTTGGTTAACATTGGGCTTGCATTCTTTATTAAAATTTTGTAGTATTCATTTGGCAATGCATCTGGTCCATCTGAAATGTATTGATTACTTCAAGTACGTCCTCTTCTAATATTGGTTTATTCAGTATTTCTAATTGCTCAGTTGTTATTTTACTAATTTCTAAATCTTGCCAGAACTTTTCCGCATTTTTATCGTCTACTTCTATTTTTGCATATAATTTCTGGAAGTAATTCAGGAATTGTAAACTAATATCTTCTGTGTCTATATATATATATTACCATTGTTGCTAATAGCTTATATTATTCCTTTATTTTTTTGTTGTCGCACTAGTGTAGCTAAGTATTTCCCTGATTTGTTCCCATGATAATAGAATTTACTCAACCCCCTAATATTGTTTTCCTCTTCTTGGATTATGAATGTATCCCTTTTATTTTCTGCCTCTATTTTATATTTCCATTTTTTTTTTATTTGGGCTTTGAATATGCTTCTTGTGTGCGTTGATTAATTGTTTTCTTATTTGTTTTTTCCAGATTTCTTGTTTTTTTTATTAAGTAGGTCAATATCTTCCCCCTCCCTCATCATTGATTTAGATGCTTCCCAAAAAGTTTCTATTTTATTTATATAATTTATAATATTTTGTTATTTATTTATTATTGGAATTATTTATTCCAACTATCTAGCAGAAAGTTTTTGAATTTAATATTGTTATATAAATAACTTGGAACTCTGATAGTGTTGCTATGATATCCCTTCCCATTATCTTTGAGTTCCAGTAGTATAGGTGCATGATCTGATATTCTGATTGGAAGTATTTTTGTTGTCTTAACGTTATTCATTAGGGAGTTTGATATTAAGAACAGGCTTTTGATAAGCATGCATATTCTCTTGCTATCGGATTATGAAGTATCCATATATCATTCAGTTTAAGATGATAGATAAAAAAGATGACATCATTTTAACTTCTTTAGTATTATGTTTATTGGTTGATTTTATGTTTATATTTTTACCTGTTAACTGTGATCTATCCAATGTTAGATTGTGCACCAAGTTAAAGTCCCCAGCCACTATAAGTTTTTTATTGGTATGTTCCAGTAAAATATTTTGAATACCTTCTCAAAATCGGATATCTCTATTATTCGGGCTGTATATATTACAAATTATATAGTCTATACCTTGTATTTTTTACCTTGTATCTCTGTCAATATATATATTTTCTCCTTGTCTACTATACATTTTCCTATTTTGTAATCCAAGTTTTTATTAAACAAAATTCTTACACCTTTCTTTCTTTTGGTGCAAGGAGTATAAATTACTTCCTTAATCCATCCCCCCTTTAATTTATCTGACTTTTTAGCATTTAAATGTGATTCTTGAATTAGTGCGATGTCTGCTTTTAGATGGGCTAAATGTTTTAAAAACAGCTTCCCATTTTATCGGTGAGGTAAAACCCCCAATGTACCTGTCAGGGTTTGCTGAAAACAAGTTTCCCTATCTTTTAATAATAGATAAAAAGTTAAGGACCACAACTGCTGAGAGAATGACTGTAGGCAATAGTTTGTTTTGCATGTGTGATAAGTTTGAATAATATATGAATAAACCTTGGCAACAATCATAAACTGGCAATCACTATGCAATGTTTAATATACAGGTAGGGATTACACATACACCCTATGGCTGCCACATGTATCAGGATTGACACTGTGATGGAAAAAATAATAGCAGCAGGGGTAGATGTTAATCTGTCCTGAGTTACAGAGATTCATAACTGAGTGTATAGTAGTAATAATACAAACCAAGACATACTCAGAGGATCACTGTGAAAATATAAAATACAGAGCAAAACAAAAAATAAAACTGTATAAGCTGATAAAGTAAAAAATAAAGTCTCAGTGTGGCAAAAAGAAGAAGGCAGGAAAATCGATTGATGCAATGAACTGAATAATTACTCACGAACTCCTAGATAAAGTACTGACTGGGAAGGTAGGAGGCAAAAGGAAACTCCGGAGTACTAGTAGGCTTCAGGCCTCCGGCGAGATGCAGAGTGAGTCGCAGCCGGCGATGACGTCACCGCGTTGCAATGTAGAGCAGAGGAGGAAGCAGGTATGGAGAGCGGGAGGCTTAAAGAGATATGCAGGGAACAGAGCAACAAGATCGTAAGACCTAGACAAAGTAATAACGGTTGAGCAGAGATTACAGGTAAAGGTACAAACGGTTATCATGTAGGATAAAAGGATATTAAATGCAGAAGCTGGTAGATGGAAACAGGACCAGGTAAAAATCCTTGTATGTAGTTTTCCAGGCGAGGCTCACAGAATTGAACAACTTCAGAACTGCAATACTAAGCAATGAGCTTAGCGAGGAGGAGCCTTAAATAGGCAGAGGGAGAGGTTATTGCAGATGTTAAAGGGACATTGAACTGTGAGCTAGATTCCTGACAGAATCCCCCCTTCAAGGAGCCACTCCGAGGCTCAAGGTTTAGGACGATCCGGATGGCGCTGGTGGAAAGAAGAGAGTAAACGCGGGGCCGAAATGTTGCCAGCAGGCTCCCAGGAATCTTCATCAGGAGTATACCCCTTCCAACGAACGAGATATTCTAGACGACCACGGCAGAAGCGGGAATCCAAAACGGAATGCACCTCAAATTCCAAAGCAGGATCGATGGAGATCGGGGGAGTAGCAGCAAGGCTTCCAGAGTCCCTGAGAACCCGATAGGGTTTAAGGAGGGAGACGTGGAAGGTGGGATGAATTCTGAAGGTGTCAGGCAGTTTGAGACGTACAGTGTTGGCATTGATGACCGCTGAAACAGGATAAGGACCAATAAACAGGGGAGACATCTTTCTGGAGGGGGTGTTCAGATGTAAGTGTTTGGTAGAGAGCCAAACAAGATCACCTTCCTTATAGGTAGGAGGAGGACGTCTATGTCTGTCATAATACTTCTTATATACCTCCTTTGCGCTGTTTATTGCAGATTCAATGGCTTGGAAGTTAGATGAGATGTTATTCGATAGTTCTGATACTGTGGGTGAGAAGGTTTCAGACGGTTCAAACAAGTGGAAAACTGGATGGAAACCGTAGTTAGCAAAGAATGGGGAGATACCAGTGGCGGAATGAATAGTATTGTTATAACAGAATTCTGCATAAGGAAGAAAGTCTGACCAAGAATTCTGATTAGCAGAGCAAAAAAGTCTTAGAAATTGTTCCAGCCACTGGTTACATCTCTCAGTCTGACCATTACATTGAGGGTGGTAAGCAGTAGTCAGTTTCCTTTCTACAGAGAAAGTTTTGCAGAATTGGGACCAAAGTTTACTAGAGAATTGCGTCCCTCTGTCACTGAGTATGGACATGGGTAGACCATGAAGTTTAATGACATGATTAAGGAGTAACTTTACGGTTTCCAATGCGGTAGGGAGTTTGGGGTAGGCAAATGAAGTGACACATCTTTGTAAAAAGGCCGACAACAACTAAGATGGTATTGTTCTTGGATGAGAGAGGTAAATCAACTATAAAGTCTAGGGCGATCTCTGACCAAGGCTTCTTTGGTGTTGGTAAGGGTAGCAGAAGACCATAGGGTGGTTGTTTGCCCTTTTTGGAAATAGTGCAGGTAGGACAAGAGGAAACATAATTCTTAACATCAGATGTAATGGTTGGCCACCAATGGTTCCGTTTCGCTAACTCTTGGGTCTTACGGAGACCTGGATGGCCAGCGAAAAGAGAGTCATGAACAGATCGTAGAAAAGGAGATCTGAGTGTAGGTGGGACATATAATTTTGTGTCATGAGAAAAGAGTCCCTGTGCATTTACTTGTAGGAGTTCTGTGGGTTTTGTCAGATCCTTCATTTGTTCTCTTTTTAAAACAGCTGTGGAATCTGTTACAAAAGATATGAATTTATCATCTGGCAAGAGAGAACTAACTGTCGGTGAACAAGAAGAATGACTGCTAAGTCTTGAAAGAGCGTCCGCCTTTTTATTCTTACCAGCTGGTCGGTATGTGATCAAAAAATTAAAACGGGAAAAAAAAAGATTCCACCGAACCTGTCTGGCTGATAAAGTACGAGTGGATTTTAAGTACTGGAGGTTTCTATGATCCGTGTATATGAGAGTTGGTAATGTAGTGCCCTCCAGGAGGTGACGCGAATGCTCCAAAGAAAGTTTGATGGCTAACAATTCTTTGTCACCGATAGGATAATTTTGTTCTGCTGAATTTAAAGTCTTCGAGTAATATGCCACAGGATGAAGTGGTTTTGTCAAACTCTCTCTTTGTGACAGGACTGCACCAATTGCATGATTGGATGCATCAACCTCCAAAATGAACTGTAACTTGGAGTCTGGGAAACGGAGTATGGGTGCAGAGGTAAACATTTGTTTGAATAAATCAAAAGCATACTGAGCTTGTTGTGTCCACTTAAAAGGAGTATGACCTTTAGTGAGGGAAGTGAGGGGTATTGCTATCTTAGAAAAGTTTTTTATAAATTTGCGGTAAAAATTTGCAAACCCCAAAAATGATTGAACTTGTCTAACATTTTTTGGTGTAGGCCAATTCAAGACTGCTTCAACCTTTTTGTTTTCCATTGAAATACCCGTGGGAGAAATGTCATACCCCAAAAAAGTGATAGACTGTGTGTTAAAAAGACATTTTTCTGCTTTAGCATATAAGTGGTTACCCCTGAGTCTAGAAAGTACTTGTCTAACGTGAGAAATGTGTTGTTGGTATGTTTTGGAGTATATCAAGATATCGTCAAGATAAATGACAACAAAAATATCGAGTATATCTCTAAAAATGTCATTTATGAGGTGCTGAAACGTCGCGGGGGCATTACATAACCCAAAAGG
The DNA here is from genome assembly GCF_027579735.1 of Bombina bombina. Taxonomy (NCBI): domain Eukaryota; kingdom Metazoa; phylum Chordata; class Amphibia; order Anura; family Bombinatoridae; genus Bombina; species Bombina bombina. The sequence goes on along the minus strand of NC_069499.1, from coordinate 38,869,831 downwards.
CATTACGACATATTCGAACAACCCATAACGGGTTCGAAATGCCGTAAACCACTCATCGCCAGATTTAATTCGGATGAGGTTATAGGCACCCCTTAAATCCAGTTTGGTGAAAAACTGTGCACCCTCCAGCCTCTCTATGAGCTCAGGAATAAGAGGTAACGGGTAACGGTTTTTAATCGTTATCTTGTTTAATTGTCGATAATCGACAATGGGTCTAAGTGAACCGTCTTTATTCTGTACGAAGAAAATCCCTGCACTAGCAGGTGAGGTAGATGGTCGGATGAAACCTTTTTTCAGATTTTCCTCTAAGTAAGACTTCAGGTGTGATAACTCTGGGTTGGAAAGTGGGTATATATGCCCTGTAGGGATTTCTGAACCAGGTATGATCTCTATAGGGCAATCATACTTCCTATGGGGCGGTAAGTTTTCAGATTCTGCTTTACTAAAAACGTCAGCAAAGTCCTGGTAAACCTCAGGAATCTTGGCAACGGGAGGAAGTTCAGTTGTATGTAAAGCAGTAGCTGGAAAACAAGTAGTAAGACAATACTTTGAATTAAAGGAAAGAGTGAAATTAGTCCAATCTATATTTGGGTTATGTGTGTGGAGCCAATTTATCCCTAATACGATAGGTGAGATAGGGCAAGGGATAATATCAAATGTGATGTACTCCCTATGATGATCAGTGGAAGAAATAAGTAAGGGAATGGTTTGATATTCTACTGGACCATCTGGAATAGGATTACCATCAATTCCCCATAATAACACAGGAGATTTTTTTTTGACTATAGGTATTTTATTTGTATGGGTAAACACACTATCAATGTATGATGCTGTAGCTCCAGAATCAATGATCGCGGAACCCATGACCCGGTGAGACTCCCACTGTAAGAGAAGAGAGAGTTGTAAATAAGGAGTGGGTGAATGTTGGGTGGTACAACAAAAAGGCTGAATATAAGTCTTACCCTTATTTTGTTTCTGCAAGGAAGGGCAATCTCTAACAGTATGTGACTCAGAAGCACAATAGAGACATAAGTTATTTGCTCTTCTTCTATTCTTTTCCTCTGTTGTGAGTGGGCCTTTAGTGAAACCTATGTCCATAGGTTCAGGAGTAGACTTAGTCACAGGAGGTGTGTAATGTTTTTTAGGATAATTTTCATGATAAGAGCTCTAGTATGGGAACCCTCTTATCCACCACATCTCTAATGTACGCCTTCATGGTATCATTTTCAACTTTCAGGGTGTTTAAAGCTTCAGTGAGTAAATCAACCCTCTGTGTGAGGTTTTGTAAATGGGTATTCATCCCAGCTGGATCCATGAGGAAGGCTTAGTATTATGTCAGGGTTTGCTGAAAACAAGTTTCCCTATCTTTTAATAATAGATAAAAAGTTAAGGACCACAACTGCTGAGAGAATGACTGTAGGCAATAGTTTGTTTTGCATGTGTGATAAGTTTGAATAATATATGAATAAACCTTGGCAACAATCATAAACTGGCAATCACTATGCAATGTTTAATATACAGGTAGGGATTACACATACACCCTATGGCTGCCACATGTATCAGGATTGACACTGTGATGGAAAAAATAATAGCAGCAGGGGTAGAGGTTAATCTGTCCTGAGTTACAGAGATTCATAACTGAGTGTATAGTAGTAATAATATAAACCAAGACATACTCAGAGGATCACTGTGAAAATATAAAATACAGAGCAAAACAAAAAATAAAACTGTATAAGCTGATAAAGTAAAAAATAAAGTCTCAGTGTGGCAAAAAGAAGAAGGCAGGAAAATCGATTGATGCAATGAACTGAATAACTACTCACGAACTCCTAGATAAAGTACTGACTGGGAAGGTAGGAGGCAAAAGGAAACTCCGGAGTACTAGTAGGCTTCAGGCCTCCGGCGAGATGCAGAGTGAGTCGCAGCCGGCGATGACGTCACCGCGTTGCAATGTAGAGCAGAGGAGGAAGCAGGTATGGAGAGCGGGAGGCTTAAAGAGATATGCAGGGAACAGAGCAACAAGATCGTAAGACCTAGACAAAGTAATAACGGTTGAGCAGAGATTACAGGTAAAGGTACAAACGGTTATCATGTAGGATAAAAGGCTGAATATAAGTCTTACCCTTATTTTGTTTCTGCAAGGAAGGGCAATCTCTAACAGTATGTGACTCAGAAGCACAATAGAGACATAAGTTATTTGCTCTTCTTCTATTCTTTTCCTCTGTTGTGAGTGGGCCTTTAGTGAAACCTATGTCCATAGGTTCAGGAGTAGACTTAGTCACAGGAGGTGTGTAATGTTTTTTAGGATAATTTTCATGATAAGAGCTCTAGTATGGGAACCCTCTTATCCACCACATCTCTAATGTACGCCTTCATGGTATCATTTTCAACTTTCAGGGTGTTTAAAGCTTCAGTGAGTAAATCAACCCTCTGTGTGAGGTTTTGTAAATGGGTATTCATCCCAGCTGGATCCATGAGGAAGGCTTAGTATTATGTCAGGGTTTGCTGAAAACAAGTTTCCCTATCTTTTAATAATAGATAAAAAGTTAAGGACCACAACTGCTGAGAGAATGACTGTAGGCAATAGTTTGTTTTGCATGTGTGATAAGTTTGAATAATATATGAATAAACCTTGGCAACAATCATAAACTGGCAATCACTATGCAATGTTTAATATACAGGTAGGGATTATCCTTAAAAATTAACAGCTGTTGTTGTACCTGGCGATCTGGATCTGCGTCTCCAACTACTTGTAACCTCATTTTTTTATCCTACAATAAAGCTGTTTAAAAAAAAAAAAAAAAAAAAAAAAAAAAAAAAATATACAGGTAGGGATTACACATACACCCTATGGCTGCCACATGTATCAGGATTGACACTGTGATGGAAAAAATAATAGCAGCAGGGGTAGAGGTTAATCTGTCCTGAGTTACAGAGATTCATAACTGAGTGTATAGTAGTAATAATATAAACCAAGACATACTCAGAGGATCACTGTGAAAATATAAAATACAGAGCAAAACAAAAAATAAAACTGTATAAGCTGATAAAGTAAAAAATAAAGTCTCAGTGTGGCAAAAAGAAGAAGGCAGGAAAATCGATTGATGCAATGAACTGAATAATTACTCACAAACTCCTAGATAAAGTACTGACTGGGAAGGTAGGAGGCAAAAGGAAACTCCGGAGTACTAGTAGGCTTCAGGCCTCCGGCGAGATGCAGAGTGAGTCGCAGCCGGCGATGACGTCACCGCGTTGCAATGTAGAGCAGAGGAGGAAGCAGGTATGGAGAGCGGGAGGCTTAAAGAGATATGCAGGGAACAGAGCAACAAGATCGTAAGACCTAGACAAAGTAATAACGGTTGAGCAGAGATTACAGGTAAAGGTACAAACGGTTATCATGTAGGATAAAAGGATATTAAATGCAGAAGCTGGTAGATGGAAACAGGACCAGGTAAAAATCCTTGTATGTAGTTTTCCAGGCGAGGCTCACAGAATTGAACAACTTCAGAACTGCAATACTAAGCAATGAGCTTAGCGAGGAGGAGCCTTAAATAGGCAGAGGGAGAGGTTATTGCAGATGTTAAAGGGACATTGAACTGTGAGCTAGATTCCTGACAGTACCAAGATACAATTTTCAGTGTCATTTTAAAATTTGATGTTATTGGTTAAGTTTAGGGAGCCCATAAAAATTCCTAAAACGAGAAGTAGGGGAGGGGAAAAAAAATAATCTTTCCTTTAATGTCTATTTCAATAAAAAATAATATAAATACAATTTAAAAGATAAAAAAATGCTATCAGCACTGTACATTTCTATATACATAAAATATCTGTTTAACCTACAGCTATTTCTCTTCTCCATCCAAATAATCTGTTATTTCTTGCGCTGTTTCAACTAATAATATACCTTTCTCCATCTTTAAACTGATTTTTGCTGGATATATTAAAGGGACATAAAATAAGTTGGGATAGAGACAAAATAATATAATATTTACTTTAAATGTATAAAATTTATACTGCAGTGCCTCACCATTAACCCTTTCTTTTTAGTTTCTGAAATGTAAACTCCCCCCACACAATTCCTTTTATGTCTGTATCTATGTTTATTGTACTTTTGGTAAAATGCAAAAGTGAATAGGGATTATCTGCTGGAGCATGCCTAGAAGCTGTTAACTCAGTTGAAATACAATGCCTGTGTCTAAACAGTGATAAGAGGGGTTAGCTGCTCCAGGCAGTTTAGCTATGTAATTCATTTTGCTTGGTTTTTAAAATTATTTTAAAATACTTGCCAGCAATTTTTAAACAATTTATCCCAAAATTTTAAATAATAATTAATTAGTCCTTTTAGGATATGCACAGATCTCAACCTGTTTTATGGCACTTTAATCTCACCTCCCTGCCTTCTTGGTATAGTTTGGTGCATATCGGTGCTAACATTCTTCTTCTGATTGAGGTCTCAAATCCTGAAATAGTAGTTTTGTTTCCCATCTATTATTAAATTTCCCTGCGCTCTGTATGCTCGCATAATACTTAGTTTATCACTTTAAATATAATCAGTCTAGCAACCTTATTGCCTTTTAAATCCTTTCTTTCAGGCCCTAGTCGACTCTATGCGCTCTTTCAATTGTTATAGGAATTTCAGATTCTGGAGTTTTCAATAGTTTAGGTAGCTGAATGGACACAAATTGTATTGTTATCATATTCTCTAGACTCTGATAGTCCTATAATTCTCACATTCTTTCTTCTTGATCTATTTTCCTGATCTTCTAATTTTTGTTGTAGATCTCTGTCTTGTTTATCTAGTGAGCTATCTGAAATTATTTGTTCTGTAACATCTACCTGAGTAACTAGCTATTTGATATCATTTGAAACAACTTCCATGCTATCTTGTAAAGCATTCAATTTTGGCATAAACATTATATTAATTTGCTTTAGTAGCTCTTTATTCCCTTGCGATAAAACAATTTAATCGCTATTTTGTTGTAAAACAGATTCATTAGCCATTTTATTCCTCCTTTTTTGTTTTTTATTTCTATTACCTGCCATTGCTGGGGATTTATTTTTAGAAACATTCATTTATTTCTCCATACAAAGAAGAGAAAACAAAAAAAGGTGAACTTGTCTCAAACAGTGCTTATAATCTTTTTTATGTCCCCCTTAAAAATTAGTGGCAAAAAGTAAAGAAAAAATTACAAAAAATATGTATCTCAAATAGTGCTTTTTATGGCCCCTTAAAAATGGGGGGGGGGAAAGATAGTAAAAACAAAAACACTTCCAGGGGAGTCACAGAGAAAATGACTATTTTTCTTTTCTAAATGATTACTCACTCTATTGTTACTTTATCTGATACATTATCTTTATCTGATACATTATCTTTATCTGATACATTATCTTTATCTGATACATTATCTTTATCTGATACATTATCTTTATCTGATACATTATCTTTATCTGATATTTATTTAAATATAGCACCACAAGGAACTTCATATAAATGACTATTCAGATGATATAAGGTCCATGTATAGCAGCTAGAGTCACTTTAATATAGCTAAGTCTCTTTTTCATTAGGTTTTCCTTGAGATCCCCTTTTTCTCTTCTTTCTCCCCTCTTCTCTTTCTCTTCCTTTTATATCTTCTTTTCTTAATAGGGTATTTAACTTCCACCTTTCTTTACAGGGGATAGTAACTTCATTTTCTTTTCTCTTTGTTTTCTTCTTCACCTTCTCTTCCCTCCTTATAATCTCCTCCTTTTTATCTGAATCTTTATTTCTTCCCCCTTCTTTTTCTCTGAATCTTAGCCCACTTTCCACCTTTTTACTTGTGCTTTTCTTTCACTCCTCTTTTTGTTTTACCATTCAGAGCAGTGTCCAGTGTATAGGAATCTTATATCATATAGTCACAATGATTCTACAAGCTTTATAACTCATTTGTATGTCACCAGGCCTTATCCAATGCAGGTTATCCCAACATTTTAAATACAGGAATGACACCTAGTGTTTTACTTTGTGTCCTTATTTTTATATTATGCAAAGAAAATGGTTTTTATGTGGGTCTTTGTGAGAATATTTTGCATGATGCTACTCCATCTCAGATACGTTACAGCTCTTTACAATTCTTACCCAATATATAGAAACTGTATCAATTTGACCACTCGTTTATTCAGTACCAGGCTCTATCCATGCAGATTATCCATTTTATTCTCCGCAAGAGATTTCAGTGACTTTCCCAATTGGTCAATACACTGAAGATTCATATATATTCTCAGCAAAAAGAGAAGAACAAAAAGAAATCGTCAGCCTTTAGAGTTCTTTTATATAACACCCACACCTGAGGAAGGGGCGTGACTCTGAAACGCGTAGTGGTAACGTATACACAGAGTCTGGCCAGGCAAGTGTTTGCAGTTTTTCTCGCTCTATATTTTCCAGAGTATTTTGATGTTTTTTTAAACTTGTGTTTTAATATTGCATAATACTGCATATGTCTATGCTGTGAATTCACACACAGTGTGATTGCGGGGACATTAGTGCACCGTTTTTATCTTAAAGAACGGCAATCTGCCCTCAAAAACGCAAATAGGCGTTTTATAAGCAAATGTGTTAAAATTAAAGGTAGAACTATACACAACAGCAATATTGATACAATTGCTTTGCAAATAAGTATTAGTTATATTTTGTTAAATGTTTTAAGACATGATTTGTCAGTAAAATAAAGCTTTTTTTCTATACATTGTGTATTTCAAGTTTATATCTGCTGTGTACAGCGCTGTTTATACATTTTAAAACAACCTTTATATAACAGCCATGTTTTGCTTCCAACTTCCATATGGATTTACTGAGCAAAGGGTTGGATATATTGTATGAGCTCTGGAGAAAAGCTTATATATTTGATATAAAAAATTTCACTTATTATTATTATTATTTTGGATATAGCCTTATTGCCATGCTGAGTTAATGGCTCCAGGTTCTTCAGTGAAACATGTTCACAGTCTCCCAACCAGTATAATTGACGGTGGGCTAGAAGGTCTCCTCCTCCCAAATCATCCCTGCCAGTTTAGCGGCCTGGAACACGCCAGCCACGGGGTGCGGATTTACCGCTCCAGTTGTTCTTCCGCTCAGAAACGCTGCGGGCTCTTGCCGTGCTGCCACCTTCTATGGCTGTTGACGCTCCTAGAGATTCCCCAGCAGTTAGTGTTCTCTGACTAGGGGAAACAGTCTCAGCCTCATCCCTGGTCTTAGGTAACTCGAATCGCTGAGCCGAGCGTCCAATCAGCTGACCGCACCCACTGGTATTTAATACCACATTTTTTATTTTAATGTTTTTTGTTTTATTAATTTAAAGGGACAGTCTACTCCAGAATTGTTATTATTTAAAAAGATAGATAATCCCTATACTACCCATTTTTTACCTCTGTGATTACCTTGTATTAAAACCTCTGCAGACTGCCAACTTTTCTCTCTTCTTTTGACAGACTTGCATTTTAGCCAATCCATGCTGACTCATAAATAACTCCACGGGAGTGAGCACAGTTATCTATATGGCATATAAAGCGCTGTCTAGCTGTGAAAATGAACTGAGATTAGAGGCGGCCTTCAAGGTCTTAGAAATTAACATATGAGCCTACCTAGATTTAGCTTTCAACATAGAATACCAAGAGAACAAAGCAAATTTGATGATAAAAGTAAACTGGAAAGTTGTTTCAAATTGCAGTTAACAATATTATGTAAAGGTCAAGTTATATAGGACTCTTCAACAAAATGGAACATTAAAACAAAGTTAAGTTATATACATAGAGGCTCCATGGAGTGTGTAAAATACTAGATAACTAGCTTTATATAATATAACTCTAGGCTAGTCCCTGGCATTTAACTATGTATGCAACATAACGTGGATAGTGAAGTACCGATAGTTAAAATATAGAGAAGGGATTTGATATCCAAGAAATATGAGAGCGCTTGCGCTGTATTACACTTTGGCATAGTTTTGTATCTAGGGGTGTGGGCAGCTTTGGGACGTTAATAGCCTCACATATAAATAAATATATAATACAGAAATGAACTCTAAAACCAACACAAAAAATATATAGATAGCATCGCATAACAAGTTATAGGTGAACATATAATACCTGGTCACTGACCACTAAGTGCTGAGGATTCCGTCTTTGATTGCATCTATACTATAATTATGTTTGTAATGGCAGTTGCGCACGCATCCTCAAAGAAATGTTGGCAGAATGTTGACTGCGCGCGCAGCCAAAAGAATTCCAGGTGGATTCCAAAAGTGGTGCCACCCTGCCATTTTCGGGAATCCACCTGGATGCAGCGAAGGCAAACGGAGCATTACAAAAAAAAACACCGCCCGCACTAGGTATAGCAAAAAAAAAAAACTAATCTCCCACACGAAGTACAGGGAGTGCAGAATTATTAGGCAAATGAGTATTTTGACCACATCATCCTCTTTATGCATGTTGTCTTACTCCAAGCTGTATAGGCTCGAAAGCCTACTACCAATTAAGCATATTAGGAGATGTGCATCTCTGTAATGAGAAGGGGTGTGGTCTAATGACATCAACACCCTATATCAGGTGTGCATAATTATTAGGCAACTTCCTTTCCTTTGGCAAAATGGGTCAAAAGAAGGACTTGACAGGCTCAGAAAAGTCAAAAATAGTGAGATATCTTGCAGAGGGATGAGGCACTCTTAAAATTGCAAAGCTTCTGAAGCGTGATCATCGAACAATCAAGCGTTTCATTCAAAATAGTCAACAGGGTCGCAAGAAGCGTGTTGAAAAACCAAGGCGCAAAATAACTGCCCATGAACTGAGAAAAGTCAAGCGTGCAGCTGCCAAGATGCCACTTGCCACCAGTTTGGCCATATTTCAGAGCTGCAACATCACTGGAGTGCCCAAAAGCACAAGGTGTGCAATACTCAGAGACATGGCCAAGGTAAGAAAGGCTGAAAGACGACCACCACTGAACAAGACACACAAGCTGAAATGAGAGTGAGTCTTGATGGGCCAGATGGATGGGCCCATGGCTGGATTGGTAAAAGGCAGAGAGCTCCAGTCCGACTCAGACGCCAGCAAGGTGGAGGTGGAGTACTGGTTTGGGCTGGTATCATCAAAGATGAGCTTGTGGGGCCTTTTCGGGTTGAGGATGGAGTCAAGCTCAACTCCCAGTCCTACTGCCAGTTTCTGGAAGACACCTTCTTCAAGCAGTGGTACATGAAGAAGTTTGCATCCTTCAAGAAAAACATGATTTTCATGCAGGACAATGCTCCATCACACGCGTCCAAGTACTCCACAGCGTGGCTGGCAAGAAAGGGTATAAAAGAAGAAAATCTAATGACATGGCCTCCTTGTTCACCTGATCTGAACCCCTTTGAGAACCTGTGGTCCATCATCAAATGTGAGATTTACAAGGAGGGAAAACAGTACACCTCTCTGAACAGTGTCTGGGAGGCTGTGGTTGCTGCTGCACGCAATGTTGATGGCGAACAGATCAAAACACTGACAGAATCCATGGATGGCAGGCTTTTGAGTGTCCTTGCAAAGAAAGGTGGCTATATTGGTCACTGATTTGTTTTTGTTTTGTTTTTGAATGTCAGAAATGTATATTTGTGAATGTTGAGATGTTATATTGGTTTCACTGGTAAAAATAAATAATTGAAATGGGTATATATTTGTTTTTTATTAAGTTGCCTAATAATTATGCACAGTAATAGTCACCTGCACACACAGATATCCCCCTAAAATAGCTAAAACTAAAAACAAACTAAAAACTACTTCCAAAAATATTCAGCTTTGATATTAATGATTTTTTTGGGTTCATTGAGAATATGGTTGTTGTTCAATAATAAAATTAATCCTCAAAAATACAACTTGCCTAATAATTCTGCACTCCCTGTATTAACACCTAAACCGCAAACCCACACATCGCAAAATAATAAAGTAATTAACCCCTAATCCGCAAATAACATAACATATTAATCCCTTAACCATCAACCACCCACATTGCAATAAACCTAATTACCCTTTTAACCCCTAAACCGCAAAACCCCACATCGCAATAAACCTAATTACCCTATTAACCCCTAATCCGCAAAAACCCCACATCGCAATAAACCTAATTACGCTATTAACCCCTTAAACCGCCAAAAACCACAATGCAAATAACTCATTAAATTACTAAGCCCCCTAACCGAACACCCCCTAACCTAACACCCCCTAAATTAAACCCAATTACCTAAATTAAAAATACAAAATTACAATTAAAATAAAAAAACCTAACATTACTTTAAAAATAAAAAAATAAGTTTAAATTAAACTAAAATTACAAAAAATTAAAGTCTAACATTACAGAAAATAATAAAAGCTAAACCGAAACCCTATGGAAAAAAAAAAACAACCTATTATATAATGCTAAACTACCAATTGACCTTAAAATTACTTTTTGCAGGGCATTGCCCTAAGTTAAACAGCTCTTTTACAGTTAAAAAAAAATCCACCCTAACAGTAAAACCCACCACCCACTAAACCCCCAAAATAAGTAAACCTAACACTAAAAACTACCTGAAAAGGCCATTTGTATGGGCATTGCCCTTAAAAGGGCATTTAGCTCTTTTGCTGCCCTTAAAAGGGCATTAAGCTCTTTTAAGAATTGCCCATCCCTAATCTAAATAAAACACCCCCCCCCCCAAAAAAAAACCTAAGTCTAACCCCCAGGTTGGTACTCACGGTTCCTGAAGTCCAGCAGAGAAGATCCTGTTCCAGACGGTGAAGTCTTCTTTCTTCTTCCAGGAATAAGCTGGAGCGGAGGGCGGAGCTGAAGATCAATGACCGTGGAACTAAAGACTGGCGACCCTGAAACTGAAGACCGGCAACCGCAGAGCCATGGAGCGTGGAGGATTCTCTTTGTACGATCTCCGCCATACACCAAATAGTGAATTCAAGGTACGCGATTAAAGATGGCGTCCCTTGAATTCCTATTGGCTGATTTGATTCTTCAAATTCAAATCGGCCAATAGGATGAGAGCTACTGAAATCCTATTGACTGTTCAAAAAAAAAAAAAAAAAGCAGACTGATGTTTCACAGTCCAAAAAGATTTTATTTGTTTTTAAATGTACACTTACACTACTATTAAACAAGATATGAGTGGTAGCACTGGGCAAGTGGGCACAGTATACGCTGTGAGCCTGACACAAAAAAGCAGACTGATGTTTCACAGTCCAAAAATATTTTTGTTTTTAAATTTACACTACTGTTACACCAGATATGAGTGGTGGCACTGGGCAAGTGGGCACAGTATACGCTGTGAGCCTGGCACACACGCTGGCAGGCAAGCAACTGCAATTAGATTACACTAGCAGACTGATGTTTCACAGTCGAAAAAGTTTTTTTTTTTTAAATTTACACTACTGTTACACCAGATATGAGTGGTGGCACTGGGCAAGTGGGCCTGGCACACACGCTGGCAGGCAGGCAACTGCAATTAGATTACACTAGCAGCCTGATGTTTCACAGTTGAAAAAGTTTTTTTTTTTTTTAAATTTACACTACTGTTACACCAGATATGAGTGGTGGCACTGGGCAAGTGGGCCTGGCACACGCTGGCAGGCAGGCAGGCAACTGCAATTAGATTACACTAGCAGACTGATGTTTCACAGTCAAAAAAGTTTTTTTTTTTTTAATTTACACTACTGTTACACCAGATATGAGTGGTGGCACTGGCACACACGCTGGCAGGCAGGCAGGCAACTGCAATTAGATTACACTAGCAGACTGATGTTTCACAGTCAAAAAAGTTTTTTTTTTTTTAATTTACACTACTGTTACACCAGATATGAGTGGTGGCACTGGGCAAGTGGGCCTGGCACACATGCTGGCAGGCAACTGCAATTAGATTACACAAGCAGACTGATGTTTCACAGTCAAAAAAGTTTTTTTTTTTAAATTTCACTACTGCTACACCAGATATGAGTGGTGGCACTGGGCACAGTATACGCTGTGAGCCTGGCACACATGCTGGCAGGCAACTGCAATTAGATTACACAAGCAGACTGATTTTCACAGTCAAAAAAGATTTATTTTTTTAAATTTACACTACTGTTACACCAGATATGAGTGGTGGCACTGGGCAAGTGGCTTGGCAGGCAGGCAACTGCAATTAGATTACACAGGAAAAAATAAATAAAAAAAATGATGTTCTAGCCCTAAAAAGGGCTTTTTGGGGTGCTGTCCTTACAGCAGAGATCAGATGAGTCCTTCAGGACTGTAGTGGACACTGAATACACTAGCCTAGCTATCAATTTCCCTATTAAATCACCAGCAGTTACACTGTCCCTCCTCTCACTAACAATGCAGCTTCCGAATGAATCTAAAATGGCTGCTGTCCAGGAGCTGGGAGGGTCTGGGAGGGAGGGTCTGCTGCTGATTGGCTGGAATGTGTCTGCAGACTGTGAGATACAGGGTCAAAGTTTACTCAATGATGACGAATAGGGGGCGGATCGAACATCGCATATGTTCGCCCGGCGTGCAAATGCGAACAAGCTATGTTCGCCGGGAACTATTCGCCAGTGAACTATTCGCGACATCACTAGTGTAGGGCCTCGCGTGCGGCGTCCTAGTCCAATATCTGGATTTTCTCTTATAGGGGTCAGGGGTGAGCAGGGAGTGGAGATATCGTCCCCCACTCAGATTAGCCTGTCCCACAGTGAAAATATTTCTTTAGTAGTGGATAATGCTCGATCAGACGAGGGCGGCGAGTTGGCACCACCCAAGTTAGGATCCAACATTGCCCCCTCTGTAGTATCTCACAGTCCATCTGTATCCATGCTTTCCCCTTAGGGTTATGACAACACTCAACTAGTCTTTGCAAATGTATGGCTTTTCAGCCTCAAGTCTCAAGATGGGGAACTCCTACCCCCCCTCCCTAGGGAGATATATTGTTTTGTGCTGGATTCTGGGTTTAATGCCATTCCATGTATATGTCTCTATGGCCATCTGTGTGGAGATCAGTACAGTCTGTAAGACATAAAGGACCCTGGATAAGATGTTCATTTTGACCACATTGATGCGGCCCATCCATGATATACTTTTATTCTTCCAGCTAGAGAGATCTGTTCAATATTACCTATTGTAATGCCTTTTATTGTTGAGTTGGCACAGATTTTACAAGCTAATGTTTCTATGGTAAGGGCAAATAGAAGCGGGGAGTGAGGGCAGCCCTGTCGTGTCCTGTTGTTGATTGGAAATGTGTCGGAGAGTGTGCCGTTAACCCGCACTCTAGCATTAGGTGTAGAATATAATGAGAAAACTCTATTGACGAATTTGTTCCAAAGCCAAACTTAGTCAGTGTTCACCCGGTCAAACGCCTTCTCCTCGTCTGTTGATACCAGAGCCAGGGGGAAAGAGTTAACTTTGGCATGAGTGATTAGTTGCAGGACTTTGAGTGTGTTATCCTGGGCCTCCCGAGCAGGGATGAACCCCACTTGGTCTGTTGAAATTAGATGGGGCAGGAATCTATTCAATCTATTGGCTAATATTTTGGCTAGTATTTTAACATCCGAATTAAGAAGGGATATAGGGTGATAATTCTCCGGTTTATTAGAGGGTTTGCCTGGCTTTGGGATCATGGTAATATGTGCTTCTAGCATTGTACTAGGGAGGGTAGGAGATTCGGACAACTGGTTAAATATCCTCAGTAGACAGGGTGCTAGTATGTCAGAGAAGGATTTATAGTACTTCAGGTTAAAGCCGTCGGGGCCTGGACTCTTGCTTGTAGGTAGGTCTTTGATTGCCTTTAGTACTTCCTCTATTGAAATTGGGGATTCGAGGAACTCAGAGTATTCACTAGAGAGTTTTTGTGTGTGAATTGCTAAGTCAGCAGTTGGGATAGGGTCTCGCCCTGCTCGAGCGTGTTCTAAGGCCTGGAGGTTATAGAGGGTTTTGTAGAATTTCCCAAATGTATTTGCGATTGACGTACCGTCTGCCTTTATGGCTCCCTGAGTGTCGACTATTATGTGTACATACAGTATCCCACAAAAATGAGTACACCCCTCACATTTTTGTAAATATTTTATCATATCTTTTCATGTAACAACACTGAAGAAATTATACTTTGCTACAATGTAGTAGTTGGACATTTCCACTTAGGGGTGTACTCACTTTTGTTGCCAATGGTTTAGACATTAATGGCTATGTGTTGAGTTATTTTGAGGGGACAGCAAATTCACTACTTTACATTGTAGCAAAGTGTCATTTCTTCAGTGTTGTCACATGAAGAAAGATAATAAAATATTTACATGGTGGGGTGTACTAATTTTTGTGGGATACTGTCGGCTAGATTTGGAGTTTGGCGGTAGATGGGTTGCTAACGCTACGCGTGGTTTATGTCTAACGCACGGCATTGTTTGACTCCGATATTTAGAGTTTCAACAATACCTTCTAACGATACTCCTAACGCGTGTATTTCACACGCGGAATCCTGCCCGCGTTAGACAGTCTCCCATAGAGATAAATGGAAAAGCAAACAAACACGCTTTTTTCATCTAACACTCGATCTCGAGAGAAATACGCACAGCTCGGTCATATGACGCATACCACATCATGCACAACAATAACACGCCGCAAATGTCACAACAACAATCACTAAACAAAGCACAGAAGCATTACACATTCACAAGCGGGGGGAATTTTAATATAATAAAATACAGGGAATACGCATATACTTTAAGATGCGGAAATACGCAAAATAACAACAAGGACAATAAAAAAATACATACACTAGCAAAATAATCGCATTCAATATTACTATATATTAGGACAAACATACATATACAACACTTCACTAATACCACACCATCGCAAATTCACATTTAAACATAATACTATTGGTCAATGTTATAGAAAACGAGCACTATGACATCATTGCATTCTACACATTCCACAAATACTAACTCAAAATGAGCATGCGCAAATTCACACACCTAATACACATTGCACAAATACTAATTGCTAATAAAGCACACCTGAACCCAATTTACAACGCAAATCGGTACATCATTAAACATTTACACAGGGTATATAAGCACCACACAAGCATGGCTTCTTTGACTGTGTTGCTGGTGGGTCTTTGGAGATTGGAGGTTTAAGATTAGAGAGTTTGTGCATTATTGTGAGTGAGTTAGTGTTAGTGTGAGAGAGTCAGTTGTTAGTGTTATCGTGAGTGAGTGGGAGTTAGTGGTAGTGGGAGAGAGTCAGTTAGTGGGAGCGTGAGTGAGTTAGTGGTAGTGGGAGATAGTGAGAGTTAGTGGTAGTGTGATAGAGTCAGTTAGTGGGAGCGTGAGTTAGTGGGAGTTAGTGAGAGTTAGTGGTAGTGTGAGCTAGTGAGAATTAGTAGTAGTGTGAGTTAGTGAGAATTAGCAGTAGTGTGAGTTAGCGAGCGAGTGCTTTTTCTGTACACTTAACACATTTACACGCAAACACATTCAATACATACATACACTTATCAATAACACTACATACACTCCATACCCCCTACCCCCTCATACTACACTCCATACCCCATTCCCTGTAGTCCCATTCCCTTTCATCCCATTTACTCTTATCCCATACCCCATCCCATACCCATCCCCTAGTTACATTTAGTTTACATATCCTCCTTTTAGTCTTCTTCTTCATTTTGTTCATTTAAATATTCCTTACCCTCTTTTATTTATATCCCTTTCACACTTTCAGCACTTTTTTTGGTCTTTTTAGTTCTTTATTTTGACCCCCTTTCATTTGATCACACTAACTTTTTGTTTGCTTAGTTGGGGTTTAGTTTAGGGAAGAGATGGAGGGCAGGCAGGGGAGAGGTAGAGGGGGGAGGAGAGGGAGGGGGAGAGGAATAGGGCAGGAAGGGGGGCAGGAAGCGGGGGTGGAAGCGGTGGGTGGAAGCGGTGGGTGGACCCAGCCACTTGGTTCAAGATGAACAAGTGGCTGGGCCCAGTGGCGGACAGAGTAGGGCTTCACAGTCCGGGAAACAGAGGGCATCGTCACAGGGGAAGGCCAAGGCGACTAGGGAGGCAAGGTTTTCGATGGAGGAGAAGGAGGCCCTCGTAGAAGCCTATATGGCCAGGTATAGGAGGCGGCAGCATCAGAAGACCACCCCGACTGAGAAGAGGAAGCTCTGGCATGAGATAAGGAATGCAGTCAATGCAGTGGGTGGCCGGAACAGAGATATGGACTCTATTAAACATCAATACCGGGACTGCAAGATGGATCTTAAGAAAAAGTTAAGCCTGGAGGCCCGACATTCCGCAGGAACCGGTGGCGGCCCTGCACTGGAAATCGATTACTGCAGATGGGAGGAAATGTTGCGTCCCAGCATCTCCGAGGTGGATATAGTCAGTATCGGAGGAATTGATACCGGGAACCTGCCATTCTCATCTGATGGTAAGCTCATTTAAGAATAAATTCACATACGAATGTATTTCAAGGGACACTATACGCAAACCTTTACTTTCATGATTAAGGTAGAGAATACAATTTTAAACAACATTCCAATTTACTTATATTACCTAATTTGATTCATTCTTTAGATATACTTTAATGAAGAAATAGCCATGCACACGGTGAACCAATCACAGGAGGCAGCTATATTCAGCTACCAATCAGCATCTTCTAAGCATATCTAGATATGCTTTTCAGCAAAGAATATCCAGAGAATGAAGCTAATTAGATAAGAAAAGTACATTAGAAAGTTGATTATAATTGTATGCTTCGAAATCATGAAAGATAAAACATTAGGTTTCATGTCCCTTTAAGGATCAGATTAATGCTATAACGTTGTTTACACGAATTCACAATTACTTTGCGGTTACATCAGTATCTAGGCTATAGGTTAGGTGTGCATTTAAACAGACTGAAAACGCTAAAACATTCAGATTGACCACAGATATCACAAACACGGTTTAGAAAATGCAGAAATCGTATTGATTGTTAGATTTCAAAGTGGATTAATGAGGCTGCATTTGTAATTGTATCGTAAGCTAAGTCATTTAAAGCTTTATTTGGAAATATGCTAATATATACATTTATTTCTTTTTCAAATATACAGAGTCTGGGGAGGAGGCAGCACAGCAAATACAGGCTCCTCCTTTTCCCCGGGATGAGAGTGGTGGGGATGAATCTCCACCTCGGAGGGAAGATGCCCCCCATGACGAAGAGGCCCCAGAACCAGAGGAAGAGGCCGTGGAACCAGAGGCCCCTCAAGGACCCGCACCCCGCCGTGCACGGGCACCCCGCCAAGCACAACAAGAGGAAATAGCGGAGGTGCGGGTTCTACTAGACTACATAGACCAGATGCGTAACTCCCAGATACAAAATATAGAAGGCCGAAGTAGAATAATTGAAGAGCTCAGTGGCATTCGAGAAGGCCAAACCCAAATGATACACCTCCTTACTAGAATCGAAGAAGGCCAAAACAGAAACTTTAATCTACAACAAGAGATGTTTAATTTCTTCCGGGAGGCGCATGCTGGTCCGCCTCCTGCTGCCGGGCCTTCTGCTGCCGGGCCATCTTCTCCTGTCGGGCCATCTTCTCCTGTCGGGCCATCTTCTCCTGTCGGGCCATCTTCTCCTGTCGGGCCATCTTCTCCTGTCGGGCCATCTTCTCCTGCCGGCCCATCTTCTCCTGCCGGCCCATCTTCTCCTGCCGGCCCATCTTCTCCTGCCGGCCCATCTTCTCCTGCCGGCCCATCTCCTCCTCCTCACCTTGGTCGTCCCAGTAATCTTCCTTCCACTCTTCCCCCAACATCTCCAAGGAGAACTCGTCGGAGTCGGCAGTTGCCCCTCCCAGAGCCTCAGCCCCGTGGGAAGAGGGGAAGGAAGAGGAAGTAAGTATTTGTTTTCATGTTTAATGTTTTTGGTATTTAATGTGTAATGGATAGGTATGTGATGATGTGGTTTTCATACACTTGTGGACACACGGGCCATCTTCTCCTGTCGGGCCATCTTCTCCTGCCGGGCCATCTTCTCCTGCCGGGCCATCTTCTCCTGCCGGGCCATCTTCTCCTGCCGGGCCATCTTCTCCTGCCGGGCCATCTTCTCCTGCCGGGCCATCTTCTCCTGCCGGCCCATCTTCTCCTGCCGGCCCATCTTCTCCTGCCGGCCCATCTTCTCCTGCCGGCCCATCTCCTCCTGCCGGCCCATCTCCTCCTCCTCACCTTGGTCGTCCCAGTAATCTTCCTTCCACTCTTCCCACAACATCTCCAAGGAGAACTCGTCGGAGTCGGCAGTTGCCCCTCCCAGAGCCTCAGCCCCGTGGGAAGAGGGGAAGGAAGAGGAAGTAAGTATTTGTTTTCATGTTTAATGTTTTTGGTATTTAATGTGTAATGGATAGGTATGTGATGATGTGGTTTTCATACACTTGTGGACCACACTCTGTATATAATCTACTTCTATGGGACCGGGTCCATGGAGGCAGATTGTTTGCAGAGTGTGGGTTATAAGTGTGTGAAAACCACATCATCACATACCTATCCTTGTTCATGATATTGATTGGTTTCTGTGATGTGATGTCCAAACTGTTTCCCGAATCGCAAACAAAATTACCATTACAATTATCCATGATGGCATATTACTGTTTGAATGCCAATAACACAGCTTAAAGGGACAGTCAGAACATTATTGATTACAAAGAAAACACTGTATTACGCATTATCAAGTTGGAAACAACAAAACATGGAGAAATACGTGTGACTTATGTGCTTACCCTTGTATCTATGCCTATGAAAAATGACCACTTATTTGTTGTTCTGACATAACAACATTTTACACAATCAATGATCAATACATGGTAAAAATGCTGTATGAGCTCAAGGTTTTAGATATACAAATGCTATCCAAATGCCCTCTAGTGGTCAAATTGCATAATGATTACATGCACTCTTCAAGCTCTAAGAAATGAGCACATGAACCTCATAGGTTTAGCTAGCAAATTAAAATAAACACAGACAAATGATTAATTGGTGAGAAACCTTTGATATCATTGATATTACAAAATTGACTTTTTTAATAATGCTAAACATTATTTGTTTGCTAAACTGTCCCTTTAACAAAATTACATATGCTAACATAGAATATTTGCAGATTGTTGATATATCTACATGTACTTGTTCAAACAATAAATATTGAAAACTGATTTATATTGACGTGTTAAATAAAGTCTATTTTCTTAAAGAGACATTATTGTGTTAATTTCTTTTTACAAAGACATTTGTTTTAACAATGAATATGGTTTAAAGTCCTTTTAGGAGGGGGGGGGGTAAAATATGCTAACAATAATATATTTGGAGATTAACCAATGTGGAACTCATACATGATACAAAAATAAACATTTGCATTAAAGGGACAGTATACTATATTTTTAACAGAACTGCATGTAATAGACACTACTAGAAACAACAAGATTAACATATACTGATATCAATATTACAAAGCTTTAAACACTTTCGAAGAAAATCGGGTTATCTCTATTGAAAATATAGATGAATCCCCATTACAACCGTAAAACAAGACAATACCACATCATTAACATATGAAAAGACCCTTTACACAAACAGGAGAAAGCTGGAGATGGTACTCACATGAAACTTTGAGGCTTGGCGAGGAGTCTGAAAATTACTTTTACATTTTATTTGAACAGAAGCAAAATGGGACGTGTATTTGGAAAACAATGGACTATCTAACTAGAGACCAAATAAAATATTTTGATTTATAATGTGAGTGTCTAAAGAACCTTTAATAAAATTTACGACGAAATTACATTTAGAAGAAGTCGGCATCATATATTTAGCATATGATAAAGATAAATGCATATTGATTACTTTATTCTAACACAATAGCGCATATTTATGAATTAGATATCTTTAACATTAAACACAACAGTCATTTTTCATAAAAAGGAGCATATTGTTGACAAACATATTAAACAACATGGACTATAGAGATTTGTGCTTGCCTCGAAATATCTTATGCATGAAAACATTTTGCTTTCGTTCGTTTATTCAACCAGACATCCAGCAAAAGAGAATGTGGTGGTCTTTATCAGCTATGGGTCAACAATGTAACATGATGCAAAAAATCCATATTCGCCATGTTTTTAAACTTGTCTTCTCATTCACCAACGTGTTTAACGTGCACAAACAAATATTGCGGGAATATGTAATACAATCAGACGTTTTTTTACCTTTGCATGTGATGTCTTAATTAACATGGCGCTTCCTTGATCACGTAAGAACGCAATCCAATAAAAGGCGCATTCTTGATCACGTAAGAACGCAAACCAAAAAAAGGCGCATCCTTGATCGCGTCAAAACGCCATCCAATAAAAGGTGCATCCTTGATCGCGTAAAAACGTCAGTCAATACAAGGAATCATTGGACAGCCTAGCAGGTGACGTCTTAAGCAACATGGCGCATCCGAGATTGCTGAAAAACCACAGCCAATACAAGGACTCAGTTGACAGCTTGGCATATCAATAAGAAACGTATTTATATTTTAGTAACTAGTATGTGTCTAGATTGCTATCTAGGAATGTCACAAAATCATGATTCATCTTTTCGGACTTGACTGTCCCTTGAACTATAGCTATGGTGTATATCTTTAACATTTAAAAGATACACATGAGAAATACATATGCCATTGATGTTTTAAGATATGTTTAGATTGTTTTGGAATAACAATAATGACACATGTATTGATCAAACGTGTCATTTATTCAAGTTGAAATATGGTCAGCCTACCTATAGCCATATATGGGAGGAGAAGTATTTTTTAAAAATATTTGGGGAAAAATATTCCTCATCTAAAATATGCGCATTACACACAGAGATTGATTTGGTTACACTTTTACAATAAGATAGAATTAAAAATGAAATACATGTGCTGTCAACATTACAATAAGATTGTTTATTAATAAGATTATATGTCCTTGTTCATGTAAAAAGGACAAAAACACTTTAGAAATGGAAATCCATTCATTAACAATTGTGCTCACCATCACTTAAAGGGACATGATTTTTATTTTTAAAAAGAGGATACACAGAGACAATACTATTTCAATAAAATGAACACTTTACAGGGATTATATCATTGTATCAATCCTCTGATCATTTGTTAAAGGTGCATCAATTCATGCAGAGTTTATAAATACACACATGGATGTGAAATTTGAAATATACATATATACACAAATAACAATCTATATATACATATATAAAAGAATTACTATGCTAATCATAATCATGCAATGATAAAGCTTTGAGAAAAATATATAAAGACAAATAATAAAATTACATTGGAGATGTTAATCTTAAAGTCATTTACAATTTTATTACATATATGATTCTGGAAAAACCATTATTTTTGGTAGGTCCCTTTAATATATATTGACGGCAGATAAGAGCCATAGGCCCAGCAAGTCTGCCCGACCTTACCTAACAGTATAAACTTATCTAGTTCGTAGGATAGCCCTATGCTTGTCCCATGCATTTTTAAAGTCCCCCACAGTGTTTGTTGCTACTACCTCTTGAGGAAGTTTATTCCATAAATCAATCACTCTTTCTGTAAAGAAGTGCTTCCTCAAATTACTCCTGAATCTACTACCCTTTAGCTTGAGCTCATGACCCCTTGTTCTTGAATTTTCCATTTTATGTAAAATACCCACAGCCTCAGTTTTACTAAACCCTTTAATGTACTTGAAAGTTGCTATCATATCACCTCTTTCCCTTCTCTCCTCTAAGCTATACATATTTAGGTCATTGAGCCTATCCTGGTAAGTTTTATTTTTTAGACCATGTACCATTTTGGTAGCCCTCCTTTGCACAGATTCAAGTTTGTTAATATCCTTCTGAAGATATGGCCTCCAGAACTGCACACAATACTCAAGATGAGGCCTAACTAATGATCTATAAAGTGGCATAAGAACCTTACTATTTCTGCTGCAAATACCTCTACCAATACATCCAAGCATTCTGCTAGCCTTACTCGCTGCATTTCTACATTGTTTACTAAGTTTTAAATCATCTGAAATAATAATTCCCAAGTCCTGTTCCTCGTCTGTAACAGTCAGTAAAGTGTCGTTGAGTCTGTAATTAACATTTGGATTTTTCTTCCCTAAATGCATTATTTTACACTTTGCTGTGTTAAACTTTAGATCCCAGTCGTTTGTCCAATCCTCCAATTGTTGTATATCACTTCTCATTCTGTCTACCCCCCCCTGGAACATCCACTCTGTTACAAATTTTTGTATCATCTGCAAAGAGACATACTTTACCCTGTAGCCCTTTGCTGATATCGCAGATAAATATGTTAAACAAAACAGGCCCCAGAACTGACCCCTGAGGAACACCACTAGTAACAGCCCCCTCTGCTGAATGAACTCCATTTACTAAGACACTTTGTTTTCTGTCCTTAAGCCAGCATTCCACCCAGTTCACAATTTTTGAATCTAGACCAAGGAGATATAGTTTGTGAATAAGTTTATTGTGTGGGACGGTGTCAAATGCTTTGCTGAAATCTAGATATGCTACATCAACTGCTCCTCCCTTGTCTAATACTTTTGTTACATAATCAAAGAAGTCAATTAGATTAGTCTGACATGATCTCCCTGAAGTAAAACCATGCTGATTTTGGTCCTCTAAATTGTTTGTCTTTATGTAAGTCATAATTTTTTCTTTTAAGAGGCTTTCCATTAATTTCCCTACTACTGAAGTTAAACTAACTGGCCTGTAGTTGCCAGATTCTTCTCTACTGCCCTTTTTATGAAGAGGTATTACATTTGCTATTCTCCAATCATCTGGGACAGCCCCTGTTAATAGTGACTGATTAAACAAATCAGTTAATGGGACAGTTAGCACTGATCGAAGTTCTTTTAAAACCCTTGGATGAATATTATCAGGACCCACTGCCTTTGTAACATTTATTTTTGATAATGCTAACAAAACCTCATCCTCTGTAAAAAGATTACTGTTAAGCTTGTTTCTATTTTGCGTAGCATCCCTTAATGTAGACATTGTATCTTCACAATCTTTAGTGAAAACAGAACAACCCGATAAACTAGAGCTTTCAATCAATAAAATGAATAAGGAGGACAAAGAATCGTGCAATGACATGTCTTTTATTAGTATGTCAGAAAACATCAACAACGTTTATAAATAATCTTGTAAAAATAAGGAAAATTTGAGCCATATGACAAGGTAACAGAGTGCATCACAGTCCATGAAGAGAGTTGCCAAGGGCCAGCATAGCCCCATTGGAGCCATATGACAAGGTAACAGAGTGCATCACAGTCCATGAAGAGAGTTGCCAAGGGCCAGCATAGCCCCATTGGAGCCATATGACAAGGTAACAGAGTGCATCACAGTCCATGAAGAGAGTAGCCAAGGGCCAGCATAGCCCCATTGGAGCCATATGACAAGGGAACAGAGTGCATCACAGTCCATGAAGAGAGTTGCCAAAGGCCAGCATAGCCCCATTGGAGCCATATGACAAGGTAACAGAGTGCATCACAGTCCATGAAGAGACTTGCCAAGGGCCAGCATAGCCCCATTGGAGCCATATGACAAGGTAACAGAGTGCATCACAGTCCATGAAGAGAGTTGCCAAAGGCCAGCATAGCCCCATTGGAGCCATATGACAAGGTAACAGAGTGCATCACAGTCCATGAAGAGAGTAGCCAAGGGCCAGCATAGCCCCATTGGAGCCATATGACAAGGTAACAGAGTGCATCACAGTCCATGAAGAGACTTGCCAAGGGCCAGCATAGCCCCATTGGAGCCATATGACAAGGTAACAGAGTGCATCACAGTCCATGAAGAGAGTTACCAAGGGCCAACATAGCCCCATTGTAGATATATGACAAGGTAACAGAGTGCATCACAGTCCATGAAGAGAGTTGGCAAGGGCCAGCATAGCCCCATTGGAGCCATATGACAAGGTAACAGAGTGCATCACAGTCCATGAAGAGAGTTGGCAAGGGCCAGCATAGCCCCATTGGAGCCATATGACAAGGTAACAGAGTGCATCACAGTCCATGAAGAGAGTTGCCAAGGGCCAGCATAGCCCCATTGTAGATATATGACAAGGTAACAGAGTGCATCACAGTCCATGAAGAGAGTTGCCAAGGGCCAGCATAGCCCCATTGGAGCCATATGACAAGGTAACAGAGTGCATCACAGTCCATGAAGAGAGTTGCCAAGGGCCAGCATAGCCCCATTGTAGATATATGACAAGGTAAAAGAGTGCAACAGGCACAACAATAAACAGAAAAAAAGGCCAAATGGCAACCATAAAAAAAACATCAACATGTGGACGGAGGATTCTTATCTGCGCCCTTGGAGCATCTCCAGATCCTCCACTTACTGGTCATCCCCTTCATCGTCCTGTGCATGTCCAGCTCCAGATTCAGGCATTGAATTTAATCGCATGATCTGCCGCAGAGTCAAATGCTGAACCTGGAGCTGGGCCTGCATTGTGTCGTTCATCCCTCTCAGGACAGCTGCGTTCCTCAACACGGCCTGCTGTACACGTGCTATACCTTCTAGCATGAGCCATGTTGAGTCACAGCCTAAAATAAAGAATAAATAAAATATTAAGGATAATTACACAACAGAAGAAAAAATAAGCAAAAATACATTGTCATCATAAAGACAAATCATTCTTTACATCAATTTGTTGAAATTTATTCTTTACACATTAAATATGTTATTCAGACAGACCAAAATCATTAAAGGGACAGTTTACTCAAACATGTTGTCCCCTTTAATTGGTTTTCGATGATCCACTTATACAGCTTGAGTGTATAAAATCTTGTTAAAGGATTTACATTGTACTTACATTAGCAATTTAAATATTTTAATTATACTGTGGTAGGCACACCTATCCTTAAACATTTTGGCGTTGAGGACAAGCTGTGTAAACATAGCAACCTGAAGAAATTACATTCCCACTGGGTTAGACAAGAGATAATGTATCAACATTTGTACATAAATTGTTGGATCCAAGTAGTGGTGATTGGTATATGTAGTGATATCAAATTAAAGGGACACTGAACCTAAATATTTAATTGACTGATTCAGATAGAGCATGACATTACAAATAATAAAAAATTACACATATTCTTTAAATGTTAGAATTCTCTAGCTAGATTTTGAATGCAAGAATGTAGGTTTATAGGGCAGGCCATATTTGTTTATCAACTTTGGTGTCCCTGCTGATTGATGGATACATTCATCCAACAATAAAGAAATTATGTCCAGACTTATTTTCGAATTAAAATTAATTCTAGGCATTTCTTTGTTTCAATAAAGATAGCAAGAGAATGAAGAATAATTCATAAGAGTAGTAAATTATAAATTTGATTAACATTGCATGCTTTATTTGAATCACAATAGAAACAATTTGCCTTCAGTGTACCTTTAAGTATCTTATAATGTGGATTTTGAATGATACTTACAGCTGTGCCTGGGAAGGACAATCCGACACCCAGGACAATGAAGGTTGAGACAGGGGGGAGGGATGGGATTGTGTTGGGGAGGGATGGGATTGGGTTGGGGATGGATGAGCTGCTGCTCCGGAGTAGGCCGTACAGCTGGGGAGTGGTGAGTTGGGGTCTGGGCAGCTGGGGTAGCTGTACGGGCCAAAATACGGGGAGAGCAGCGAAGGGGGACAAAGGGGCGTTTTTTGGGAGGGACAGGATAGGAAAAATGGGAAGGGCTGGGCAGGGGTCTGGGCCTGGGCCTGGGCAGGGGTCTGTGACTGGGCAGGGGACTGGGCAGGGGCAGAAAACAGATGACCAGAGGTGGAGGATCCATCTGAAATAAATAATACAAATATATTAACATCTCATACATCATGAAATCAAATCAACGCATTTCAAATTGATTATGTTTTCAATATACTTAGAAGTGTATTTGAATTTCTAAACAATTATGACATGAGGATATGGTATGCATATAGGCACTCAGATGAATATCAATGACTGTCTGTACAATTATAAAATTATTATTGTGGTTTGGCCTGGAATATGCATGTGACATAATGATGGCATGAATTAGAAATAAAAAAAAAACAAAAAAAACAATCCAAGCATATTTTCATGCTGCCTGATATAGAAAGGGGGCAGTAGTGTATTTGAACAGACAAATAATATTCCTTTTTAAAGTGCAAAAGCTGTAGACTTTGAATGTCTTCAATAAAATGATTTCCAATAAAGCAACATGTTGGAAACATGTTAGATATATTTCACATACCATCAGACTTCAAGGGAGCCTCTTCCTCCTCCGTCCCACATGTTAAATCAATCTCTGTAAAACATAACATGTTGTGTACACGTTATGATCAGATATTATAACATATGTTACTGTTGCTCAAAGACACACATCAATGTTGCATTAAAGATATACACACCCAAAGTTATGATTTACATCATTTTGATGGAGCATACAAATGACATTAGATTTGTTATTCTCAATGATTCTGATTTTAGATTTATTGTTTGTATTAATTTTAACATCATAAAAGCATAGTACATAGAACATTTAAGATTTCTCATGTGTGTATCACTTGATGACTGTTGTCAAAAATGAACATGGAAACAAACATATGCTATACATCTTCTGAATAACAAAGGTGTAGACTAAGAAATTTTTAATTATTAAGCTTTCAATATTCCAAGAAAATTAATA
This sequence comes from Bombina bombina, assembly GCF_027579735.1. NCBI lineage: Eukaryota > Metazoa > Chordata > Amphibia > Anura > Bombinatoridae > Bombina > Bombina bombina. The sequence goes on along the minus strand of NC_069499.1, from coordinate 38,843,104 downwards.
TATAATCAGAGGAGTAAATGATATGTTTGTTTCAAATGTTATGCTTCATCAGAATCATGCTCATAATATTGATTACCAATACACCTTCAATGACATATAAATGAGTCAATGGACTTACCAGAAGACTGCAAAGGCAGCTCTGTGTAAGTGCTGGATTCCTCTGGGCTCCCCACACCAACTCTCTCTATGAATGATATAGATATATATTAGTAAACACATTTGGGATAGCACTAAATCACATCTGTAGCGATTTTTAAGAATAATCAACTTGAAAATGTGAAGAATTCAGCAGTCATTATCCAAAAAAATGTTTGATTGAATCAAGGGGATTCTGTTAAAAATGATGTATTGAACATATGTTTAATTTCTGACTATATTATACATCAAACTCATCTCATACGATGCTATTGCATATCTAAATATACCCATTGATCAATGTTCTTAAAAGAATACACACAAACCACATTTTGAATAACAGCTGTTGACAAATATAAACAAAGACATGTGGCACATCGAGCCATTTGTGCAATGTACAGTAATCTTGTTTAGGACACAACACATATTGATCACAATACCAAACCAAATTGATTAGTACAAATATGTAATCATGGTGCTGTTAGAGTATGCTTATATCTATAAAGTAACTCCAACAGTGAATATGTGAATTATATATCAATATTGTCTAATCCAAAGAATGTAAAGATTAATAAATCTATTGTTTATTAAAGGGACACTGACATGATTTATTTCAATAATTGATTTCACTGTTCAAACTGTTCCAAATGATTTAACATTGACTCCTATTATAATTTGAATGTTGCTACATTTTAATCTTAAAGGCAGATAAGCAATATTGGATTCAATAAATATTGTTTGTTGAAGGTATCCACCAATCATCACTAAAAACCCAGGTTGGTCAACCAAAATTGAGCTGCAGATAAACGTACATTCTTGATTTTAAAATACATTTAGCAATAGAATATTTCACATATGATTATAGTATTATATTTAAATGTTGATTGATATTGCATGCTCTATCTGAATGACAACATTAATAATTTTAGCTCAGTGTCCCTTTAATATAAAAATATATTGATTTGACAATGTTGGTGTTAATGAATTCTCTACTCAATATGTTGATGTAATGAATGGGATTGAGCATGCAATTCCAATCTAATATGTTATTTAAGGATATCCTAAGAATTATTTAATTTTCATCTATTAAAGGGACATGAAGCTCTAAATGTGTAATTGTATACTTTTTGAAACTATGTACTACTGTTATCTGAACACATGATTTTAACTTTTGTCAAAATGCAAATTTATGCATAAAAAAACAGCCGGATAATACCAGTAATTGTTTAACCTAAACCAAAATCCATTTTTTTTTAGAAGAACTAAAACAATAGACTGAACCAATGTAGCTCATAAAATGTTTAAACAA